>NW_012102943.1:136647-159551 GCF_000951045.1 Mandrillus leucophaeus | reverse complement strand
GCGGGTGCCTGTAGTCCCAGCTACTTGGGAGGCTGAGGCAGGAGAATGGCATGAACCTGGGAGGCGGAGCTTGCAGTAAGCCGAGATCGTTCCACTGCACTCCAGCCTGGGCGACAGACAGAGTGAGACTCTGTCTCTTAAAAAAAAAAAAAAAAATCAGCCAGGCGTGGTAGTGCATGTCTATAATTTCAGCTACTTGGGAGGCTGAGGCTGGAGAATCGCTTGCACTCGGGAGGGAGAGGTTACAGTGAGCAGCGACTGTGTCACTGCACTCCAGCCTGGGTGACAGGGTGACAGAGCAATACTCCATCTCAAAAAAAAAAAAAAAAAAGACACCAAAAGTATAAGCAACAAAAGAAAAAATAGATAAATTAGAATTTATCAAAATTAAAAACCTTTGTGCATAAATGATACTATCAATCAAGTGAAAAGAAAACCCATAGAGT
Organism: Mandrillus leucophaeus; assembly: GCF_000951045.1. Lineage (NCBI taxonomy): Eukaryota > Metazoa > Chordata > Mammalia > Primates > Cercopithecidae > Mandrillus > Mandrillus leucophaeus. The sequence goes on along the minus strand of NW_012102943.1, from coordinate 159,105 downwards.
CTTAGTCCATTTTGTGTTACTTCAAAAGAATATCTAAGATGGGATAATTTATAAAGAAAAAAAGGTTTATTTGGCTCACAATTCTGATGTCTGGAAAAGTTCAAGATTGGGCATCTGGTGAGGGCCTTAGGCTGCTTCCACTCATGGTAGAAAGTGAAGGGAAGCCATGTACAGAGATCACATGGGGACAGAGGAAGTAAGAAGTGGATGGGAGATGCCAGGCTCTTTTTAAAAATCATTTTTAAAAATTTTATTTATTTTTTAATTTTACTTTAAGTTTTGGGATACATGTGCAGAACATGCAGGTTTGCTACATAGGTGTATTACCTGTGGCCAGGCTCTTTTTAACAATGAATATAGTGAGAACTCACCCCTGAAAGAAGGCATTAATCTATTCATGAGGAATCCACTCCTATGATACAAACACCTCCATTAGGACCCACCTCCAATGTTGGGGATTAAATTTTAATACAAGGTTTGGAAGAGACAAGAATCTAAACCACAGCACATAGAATGGGAGAAAATATGCGCAAATCATATATCTGAAAAGGTCTAAAATCCAGAATACATAAAGAACTGTTACAACTCAGTAATAAGATAAATAACAAAAGTGACCAAAAGATTTTAATAGTGAGTGGAGCAGAAATGCAGACATTTCACCAAAGAAGATATAGAAGTGATCGCTAAGCACATGAAATGATGCTCAGCATTATTATTCATTAGCAAAAGGCAAATCAAAATCACAATGCAATAGCATTTCACACCCACTAAATGGCTACAGTTAAAAAAACCAGATAATAATATATGTTTGTGAAGATGTGGAGACATTGGAACCCTGGTGGGATCATAAAATGGTATAGCTGCTTTGGAAAACAGTTTGGCAGTTCCTCAAAAAGTTAAGCATGTAGTACATGTGACACAACAGTTTCACTTCTAGTTATATACCTTTGAGAATTAAAGACATGTGCACACAAAAACTTGTACACAGATGTTCACAGCAGCATTATTTATAATAGCCAAAGTGAAAATAAACCAAATGCCTAACTGCTGAATGGATAACAAAATGTGATATATCTATACTATGGAATATTATTCAGCCATATAAAGGAATGAAGTACTGATGCATTCTACAGCATGGATGAACCTTGAAACACTAAATGAAAAAAGCCAATCATAAAAGGCCGCATATTGTATGATTACATTTATACGAGACGTCCAGAAAAGGCAGATTTATACAGGTAGTAAGTATCCATTTATCGTTACCAGAGGCTCTTGGGAGTGGAGAATGAGGAGTGACTGTTGGAGGGTATGGATTTTCTTTCCGGGTGATGAAAATGTTCTGGAATTAGATACTATCTGTAGGAAGTTGTATAGATAGGGTTGTACAACTTTGTGAATATACTAAAAGGAACTAAATCTAATGCTTAAAAAGGCAAATAAATAAAAAGTATGAATGAAGGAGAAGGTGGAGTTGAGTGTTAATAACATATGGAGCCAAATATTGTTAACCACGTGCAGCAGAATGTTGAGTCTAGTGTAAACCATAAGTAGAGAAGAATGTGGCATCAACTATTAATAGTGAGTGGAGCAGAGTGTTGAATCTAGCATAAGGAAAAGAAAGCAGAACATTATGTCTGCTGTTACAATAGCACACAGCAGAATGTGTTGTCAGGTGTTAATAGTGATCAGAGAATGTGGATTCAAGCATTTGTGGTGAATGTAGCAGAATTTGAGGTCTGGTGTGAATGCTTCAGAGAGCATATTGTCGAGTTTTGTTGTAAGGGAATAGAGGAGAGTGTGGTTCTACTGCTGATGGCAGATGAAACATAATGTTGTGTCTCACATTAAAAGTTAATGGAACAGTCAGTGTCATGAAAAACAAAAAACAGCTAGGAGACTGTTCTAGGTTAAAAGAGACAAAATAGAGCAACTGTGCAATATGAATTGGATGCTTGATTGGATCCCTCATCATATTTTCTGATGACTTTTTTGACAACTGGGAGAATTTAAATAAAGGTCCTGTATTAGATGACATTATTGAATTATTTCAAATTGAAGTATTTCTAATTCAATAATAACCATTGAATTAATGTTAATTTTTAAAGATGTGATAATGTCATTGTGATTCTCCTTCCTTATTTTGAGGTGAATTGCCATGTCTTTGTTGATTCAGCAAAAATTGCATCTACCTACCTACCTGCCCATCTATCTATCTATTTATCCATCTGTCTACCTATACTGAGAAAGTGTATGTGGGAAATGGTGACTGGTGAATCTGGGTAAAGGGTGTGAGGGTGTTTATTGTATATTCTTTCAACTTTTCTATGTCAAAACAGAATGCTAAGCAGCATTAATTGGAAATGGTGCAAAACATTGTTTCTAGCAGAAGGCTAAAGGAAGCAGAATGTGGTGTCTGGCATTAATAGTAGAGCAGAATATCATGTCTATTTTTGAGTGAGTAGAACAGAATGCGACTCAAACAATAATAGTGAATGTGGTAGAATGCAGCATGTAGCATTAAAAGAGAGTGAAGTAGAATGAATCATCAATCATTAACAGTGAAAAGCACAGAGTGCTGTACCTCAACTAGGGGTGAATGTAGGAGTATATGGTGTCTAGCATTAATAGTAAGTGAAACGGAACATTATGTTTAGCGTTAGAACTGAATTAAGTAATCCCAGCACTTTGGGAGGCTAAGGTGGGCGGATCACGAAGTCAGGAGTTCAAGACCAGCCTGGCCAACATAGTGAAACCCCATCTCTACTAAAAATACAAACATTAGCCAGGCATGGCGGCGCATGCTTGTAGTCCCAGCTACCCGGGAGGCTGAGGCGGGAGAATTGCTTGAACCCGGGAGGTGGAGGTTGCAGTGAGCTGAGATTGCGCCACTGCGCTCCAGCTTGGACAACAGAGTGAGACTTCGTCTTAAAAAAAAAAAAGTAGTGAATTAAGCAGAATGCAAGATCTAGTGTTGACAGTGAAGGGAACAGAAGGTTGTATTGATCATAAGGGTGACTGAAAGAAAAATAGTGCCTGGTGTTAGTAATGAATGAAGGGAGATGCTGTGTCTGGTGTTAGAGGTGAATGGAACAGAGTGTTGTGTCTGGCATAAGGGTGAATGGAGCAGAATGTGTATCTGACATTAATAGTGAATGGAGCAGAATGCTGTGTCTAGTGTTGATAGTGAAAGAAGCAGAATATGGTTTAGGAGTTAACACCAAATGTGGTGTTTAACACTAGAAATATAAGTATCAAATTGAAGTGTGATCAGAAAAGGGTTAACAAAACAGGCCTGAGGCTGCTATCTTAGGAAGGGCCTGCTTGCAAGGTTGCCTCTTGGATGGCATCTGAGAACTTGGATTTTGGGAATATTCCTACTTTCCCTAACTGATAAGGCTGGCTCACTGTGCCTAGATTGTACAATCTGGTTCCTGCTGAACAATCTGCTTTCCTTTTGGGAATCTGGAATTTTGGCACATGCTAGGCAGAGGGTGCTGATATGACCAGCCCCCAGTTAAAACATGGAACGCTGAGCCTCTAATGAATCTTAGAGCATAGAGCAGACTCTGTTTTTCTTTCCTTCTTTCTTTTTTTTAAGATGGAGTCTCACTCTGTTGCCCAGGCTGGAGTGCAGTGGCATGATCTTGGATCACTGCAACCTCCGCCTCTCGGATTCAAGTGATTCTTCAACCTCAGTCTCCCAAGTAGCTGGGATTACAAGCGCGGGCCACCATGTCTGGCTAACAGTTTCTGTTTTTCTGTCTTTTGGGGCAGAAACATAGCACACACATGTCTGCATTGTTGTTGCTGGAGTAAGAGTGCATTCTGTGTGACCCCTCATGGGAGGGGGAGAGTAAGGAAGCCCGCACATGGATTCCTCTAGTCCCTGCCTATGTTCTTTCCCCCTGATGAGTTAGCCATATCTTCTGAATATGTTGCTGTAATAAATATTAGCTGTGGAGAGCTGAGAATGGGAGAAGAATGGAGTGTGTGAGCAGCATGGCGGCCTCCTCTCCTCTCCTCACTTCACTCTCACGGCCTACCTTTACCCGCCTGCCTGCTCGGCGCCCAGAACACCTTCCACCATGACTGCCTCAGCATGTTCCCACTTAAACAAAGTCATTAAGCATGTGTACATGTCCCTGTCTCAGGGTGAGAGAGTCCAGGCCATGTATATCTGGATCGATGTTACTGGAGAAGGACTGCGCTGCAAGACCCGGACCCGGGACAGTGAGCCCAAGTGTGTGGAAGAGTTAGTTGCCTAAGTGGAATTTCTCCTTTCTCTGTCTTGTCTTGTCTTTTTTCTTTCTTTTCTTTTCTTCTTTCTTTCTCCCTCTTTCTTTTTTTTCTTTCTTGCCTTTCTTTCTTTATTGCTTTTTTCCTTGTCTTTCTTGCTTTTCTTTTCTCTTTTCCTTTCTTTCTTTCCTTCCTTCCTTCCTTCCTTCCTTCCTTCCTTCCTTCCTTCCTTCCTTCCTTCTTTCCTTCCTCCTTCCTTCCTTCCTTTCTTTCTTCCCTCCTCTTTCTTTTCTTTTCTTTCTTTGTTTCTCTCTTTCTTTCTTTCTTTTCTTTCTGACAGAGTTTTCACTCTTGTTGCCCAGGCTAGAGTGCAATGGCACGATTTCAGCTCGCTGCAACCTCGGCCTCCCAGGTTCAAGCGATTCTCCTGCCTCAGCCTCCCAAGTAACTAGGTTACAGGTGTGTGCGACTACCCCCAACTAATTTTTTGTATTTTTACTAGAGACGGGGTTTTACTATGTTGGCCAGGCTGGTCTCCAACTCCTGACCTCAGGTGATCCACCTGCCTCAGCCTCCCAAAGTGCTGGGATTACAGGCATGAGCCACCATGCCTGGCCTGGCATTTTGATGGCTCTAGTATTTTACAGTCTGAAGGCACCAACAGTGACATGCATTTCGTGCCTGCTGCCATGTTTTGGGATACCTTCAGTAAAGACCCTACAAGCTGGTGTTCTGTGAAGTTTTCAAGTACAACCAAAAGGCTGCAGAGACCAATTTGAGGCACACCTGTAAGTGGATAATGGACATGGTGAGCAACCAGTTCCCCTGGTTTGGCATGGACCAGGAATATCCCCTCATGGGGACAGATGGGCACCCCTTTGGTTGGCCTTCCAATGGCTTCCCAGGACCCCAGGTCCATATTACTGCAGTGTGGGAGCAGACTAAGCCTATGGTATGGACATTGTGGAGGCCCATTACCAGGCCTGCTTGTATGCTGGAGTCAAGATGGCGGGGACTAATGCTGAGGTCACACCTGCCCAGTGGGAATTTCAAATCGGATGCTGTGAAGGAATCAGCATGGGAGATCATTTCTGAGTGGCCTGTTTCATTTTGCATCATGTATGTGAAGACTTTGGAGTGATAGCAACCTTTGATCCTAAGCCCATTCCTGGGAACTGGAAGGGTACAGGCTGCCATACCAACTTTAGCACCAAGGCCATGTGGGAGGAGAATAGTCTGAAGTACATTGAGGAGGCCATCGAGAAACTAAGCAAGTGTCACTAGTACCACATCCGTGCCTATGATCTCAAGGGAGGCCTGGACAAAGCCCAGCATGTAGCTGGATTCCATGAAACCTCCAACATCAACGACTTTTCTGCTGGTGTAGCCAATTGTAGGGCCAACATATGCATTCCCTGGACTGTTGGCCAGGGGAAGAAGGGTTACTTTGAAGACCGTCGCCACTCTGCCAACTGCGAACCCTTTTCGGTGACAGAAGCCCTCATCCACATGTGTCTTCCCAGTGAAACCGGCAGTGAGCTCTTCCAGTACAAAAACTAAGTGGACCAGACCTCCAGCCATTGAGCCCTTCCTAGTTCTTTATCCCACTCCAACTCTTCCCCATCTCCCAGTTGTCCCAATTGCAACTCAAAGGGTGGAATATAAAGGCCTTTTTAAATTCAAAAAATTAAAAAATAAATAAATCTTAGCTGCGAATACAACTTTATGCTGAGTCCTATGAATCTTTCTATCATATCTCTAGATATGGGATTAGTGTTGGAGATCCCTGACACACAGTTTTTACTATTAATGGTGAAAAGAGCAGAATGTTGTACTTAGCTCTGAAAGTGAATGGAGGAGAATGTGAAGTTGAGTGTTAACAGTAAATGAAGCAGAATGTGTCTGGTGTTGGTAGACAGTGGAGCAGAATGTGGTGTCTGGCAACTCGTATTGAACATAATGTTGAGTCTGGTGGAAGGTTTGATGGATCAGAAAAGTGTAGAACCTGCAAAGATCTGCAGGATCCTGCAAAGTATAGTAGATAAATAAGTAGTGAATAATTCCTTTGCTCCCCATGTTTTAGGCAGAACAAGGAAGTAGATGCTATCCTTATTTGTCCAGGTGCTCTGTGCTCTTGGGCAATGGGACTTACCTTGGGCAGAGATGCTCGAGAGCCAGAGCTCTGGGTGGTCATGGTGAGCACTGTGGTGATGCCTAGGCCCACACGAGCAGGTGCAGCATCCATGTTGATCCAGAAGGAGATCCATGAAAGGATGACAATGAGCAGACTGGGAATATACATCTGAATCAGGTAGTAACCCATCTGCCGCTCCAGGTGGAACCGGGCCTCAATGCAGGTGAATTTACCTGCAAGAAATTGCAGTGAGAAGGCAGTGTAGCCTGGTGAATAGGACAAAAAGCTCTAGGCTTAGAACAAGCTCGACTGGAGTCCTGGTTCAGTCTCATACTACCTGTGTCCTTAGACAAGTATTTGAATTGTTCTGTATATGTTTCCTCATGTGTAGTAAACTGGGGATAATAATAATAATACCTCTATCATATAGTTACTTATATGATTAATGTGAGGATACAATGAGATGATGCCTATGAAAAACTTAGCACAGTCCTCATACGTTGTAAATGTTCAGGATTGTCAATTGCCATCATCATCACCATCGTCATCATCATCATCAGTATTTTGTTGCTAAGAACGGGCCTAAGTGGCACTTTCTCTACCTTTCTGCCAGTTATCTTCCCAAAACATGACTTGATCCTGTTATTTCCTCTTCTAAAACCTTTGGTCTCCTCCTTCTTTCCTCATGCAAGGCAGTTCCCATTACCTACAGGAAAAAGTTCAAACTCTTTAGCCTGCCCTTTATAACCAAGCTCTAACCAGTCTTTCTATCCACTTCCCCATCTTTCTTCACCCTAATCATGACTCCCTACATGCCACCCCTTGCCTTGAGCATTCCCTGAACTTTCATGTTTCTGAGCTTTTGATCTTGCTTATCCCTTTGCCCAGAATGCCCTTATTCCTTCCCACAACCAGCCAAAGAAATCTTCCTTCTCCTCCATGGCAGTGTAAATGTGAAGATTCTCCCAGGCAGAATGCTGCTCTTTTTCTGTGTTCCCTGAGCCCTGTTCACATGATCATCAGAGCCTTCAAGACATAATACAGTGAGTGAGGGGGCAAGTCAGTCTCTCTCTCTGTCTTCTGCACTAGACTAGGCAGCTTGTCTCCTCCCTGTCTATGTATCCCTGGAACTGGGATGGGCCCAGTCTAATGGTGGGGCCTTAGTTCCTGTCTACTGAAGCACAATAGGGAATTTCCTGGAGTTCCCTGGACTGTAAGCTGTAGGCAGGGCCTTGTCAGTCTTTTCTTCTTGCATCCATAGGGTCTAGCACGGAGTTCAGCTCTCACTTAAATGAAAATGGTGAAGAGCAAGTGAAACGAATGAGAATATGCTATGTACATTTAGGTTGTTTCCATATCTTGGCTATTGTGAATATTACTGCAGCGAACATGGGAGTGCAGATATGCCTTTGAGATACTGGTTTTACTTTCTTTGGCTATGTATCTATGTATCTAGAAGTAGGATTGCTGGACCATGATATATTTCTCAATGGATGAATAGATAAAGAAAATGAAACATTATTCAGCCTTAAAAAAGAAGGAAATTCTGCCATTTGTGACAATGTGGATGAAGCTGGAGGACATTTTTATATTAAGTGAAATAAGCCAGACACAGAAAGACATATATTGTGTGATCTCACTTATATGTGAAATCTAAAATAGTCACACTTATAGAAGCCGAAAGTAGAATGGTGGTTGCTAGAGGCTGAGGGATGGGGGAAATTGGGAGATGTTGGTCAAAGGGTACAGAATTTCAGTTATGCAAGATGAATAAGTTCTGGGGATCTAATGTACAGCAATGTGACTAGAATTAACAGTGGTGTCCTGTGTGCTTGAAATTTGCTAAGAGGGTAGATCTCCTTTTTACTTTTTTTTTTCTTTTTCTTTTTTGAGATAGAGTCTCACTCTGTCACTCAGGCTGGAGTGCAGTGGCACGATCTCAGCTCACTGCAGCCTCCGTCTCCTGGGTTCAAGGGATCTCCTGTCTTAGCCTCCAGAGTAGTTGGGATTACAGGTATGTGCCACCACGCCCAACTAATTTTTTTTTTTTGTATTTTTAGTAGAGACAGGGTTTCACCATGCTGATCAGGCTGGTCTCAAACTCCCGGCCTCAAGTGATCCCCCTGCCTTGGCCTCCCAAAGTGCTGGGATTACAGGCATGAGCCACCATGCCTGGCTTTTTTTTTTTTTCTCTCATTTTTTGAGTTTTTTAATTTATTTTTTGTATTTTTGTCTTATCAGATTTATGATTTGCAAATATTTTCTCCCATTCTGTGGGTTCTTTATCTTCACTATCTTGATAGTGTCCTTTGATGCACTTTTAATATTTATGAAGTCAAATCTATCTATTGTTCTTTCATTATTGCTCGTGTTTTTGGTATTATATCTAAGAATCTATTGCCAAATCTAAGATTAGGAAGATTTGTCCTCATGTCTTTCTAGAAGTTTTATCATTTTAGCTTAATCTTAAATTTAGGTCTTTAAGAGGGTAGATCTTAAGTGTTCTTACTAGACACACACACACACACACACACACAATGAGAAGTATGTGAGTTGATGGATATGTTACTTAGCTTGAGTGTGGTAATTATTTCACAATGCATATGTATATCAGAACATCACGTTGCATATCTTCCATATATACAATTGTTATTGGTCAGTTATACCTTAAGAAAGCTAAAAAGAAAAAAGAAAAGAAAATGCTGCATAAAGAGTAAAAGACTTGGTATGTGAGGGTCAGTTGTGGTGATTTGACTTGGGAGTCATTGCTTTCATGGCTGCTATGGGAATGCCATTATGGCTCAAGGGATGAAGAGAGTATCTTTGGAGGTTCTGAAACATCTCTGAGGTGACTCAGAAAGAGGCAGCTGCCCAAGACAGACTGCAGCCCAGGCTGCCTGTACCTTCACCGGGCTGTCTAATTACACCAGAGCCTACGACGGTTTCTCTCAATCCCTCTCTTTCACCTCCCCCTCTTGCTGGCTTGCCATGCCTCTCTACTCTGTGCTTCTGGGTTCAGACCCCAGCTTCCTACCCATCCTTCCAGCTGCTATACCAACTGACTGACTTTCTTCTCCCATGCTTTTATGAGCTTGTTCTCAGCCTGAGACAGGACACGCAAAGCCAGTCTTGATCTGGCCCCAGTTAGTCATCCAGATATTCAATCTTCCGACAAAGGCATGGGAGACAGAGAGCTGAGCTACACCATCGTGGCTTCTCTGCTGTCTCATAGCTCACAGGCTAGTGAACTTTTTCTAGCTATTTACTAACCTTCAGTGACACCTCTCAGCTCCCTCTTGCTGAGGTCTATTGTGAGCATTCTCTCTACTTTTGCTCTATTGGAAATGCCAGTTCATCTGTGACAGAGACTACTAGGTATCTTCCCAATATCAGTTCTTCACTTCTGCCTTAGAAATAGGATCCATTCTGCTACCTGGAATAATGACTGTATTTACCAGCTTCCCTGGTAATTAGGTAGGGCCCATGCTTCAGTCACTCACTGCAGGAGTCATAGGAAGAAAATGTCAGAGCCACTTTTTTGTTTCAAAACCTATTCTTTTAACCAGTAGGTAATAGAGCTGTGCCCATCATGGGTACTTCATAAGATCTGTTGAATCAATGATTGAATGTGTTTGAAATGACCTCTGGTCCTGGTTGGGGAGTGGGATCTGAGGAGGATGGCCCTTGTACCTACCTGTGTTGTAGTGCTTGGTGCAGTATCTCAAGTCCTTCTCTTCCTTCAAGATAAACTGGGGCAGAGTTAGTCCATCTGCCACCTGCACGGCTCCCTGTTCCTGCCACTCAAAGATGAGGTCATTCATGGTATATCCAACTGGGATGGGATCAGAAGAAGGAGCAGTCACCACTCAGAAGCACTTGTTTGAAGCATGTCAAGGTTGGTTAGGGTTAGAGACTGAGAGAAACATCAGACACTTGATGGAACTTGTGAGACCAGGTTGCTTTTTATTTTCCTCTCCAAAGAGGTAAAAAACAGGTTAATTATTTGTATCTACCTCAGAGCCCTTCCACCTCTCTTCCCAACCTTCTGCATTAGCTTGTCCTGTTGTTCCCTCTCTTACTCCCATGGTGAAATGCTGTTGACATCTGCTATTTTCACCTGCACACCATCCTTGTCAGCCTCCTCTTTTGCTCACAGCAGATATTCCTCTGTGGAACAACTCTATTGCATGCTGTCTTGGTGGGACTAACCACTGGCTGGGGTAGAAGGTAGAAAGTGTGAAATGGTGACTCAAGCTAGGCCAGACTGTGCCCCAGCACTTCAGCAACTATTGAGTGAAGTAACAGGAGGTTCAGAATTGGTTTGTGCTGATTCCCTTCACAGGTAGAACTCCAAGAAAATGGTCGATTAGTTCCTGTTGTCTAAGTGCTCTGCCTTGGTTTCTGTATTTTTAAGTTAGTCAGATTGGTTTCTCTGTTTGCAATCACAGGAGTCAGCTTTCCAATCTGTTAAAATCCCGGCCCTCCATAAAGTCTACTCCAATACCCTCTCTCTTTCTCCATCAGAAGGAAGCACTCTTTCTGCCATGAGGCCACAGTGCTTTGTACTTCTAACAACACAACAATCACTTGCCACTCTTTATTAGAGTTATTTGTGCAGTCAGTTGTTACTTCCCCTGCTGGAGTGAACATCTCGTGGGTTCAAAGACCATGACTCATTCAAGTCATTTCTCCTCCATTCACATTAACCATAGACATGGGACAATGACCCTTTGGAGAACGCTGCTGGCTCCAAAACGTGGTCCTCAGGCAATGTAAGGGGAGTTATATTTCTAATGCATTTTCTAAAAGCAAAGTCCTTCATGGAATATTTTGGGTTATTACAGTAATCTCCTGGGCTCTAGTGGTTAGGAGCAGCTGTGTGGGAATTTCTGCCTGTCCCATGGGTAAAAAAGGGAGCCTGGTTCTTTCTAGAGGACTCATGCAAGAGACTCACAGCTTTCCAGTTGCATGATACATGTCTGGACATCCATGGGGAAATTCTTCAAGTCCATGGGGCAGGCCAGTGTCAGGGTGATTCTGGGAAGAGAAGAGAGTTGAATGATGCAGGATCCACACATCAGGGAGGCTGTGCCTCTATTGTAGTTATTGTTAGAAAATCAGTTGTCCAGGGTAGGGAAAGAAGGTCAGGGAACTTGTGTTTGTTTGTTTGTTTATTTATTTTTGAGAGGTGAGATCTCCCTTTGTGGCCCAGGCTGGAGTGCAATGGTGCAATAATGGCTCACTGCAGCCTCAACTTTCTAGGCTCAAGCAATTCTCCTGCCTCAGCCTCTAGAGTAGATGCGACCATAGGCACGTGCCACCACGCCTGCTAATTTTTAAAAATTATTTTGTAGATACAGGGGTCTCACCACGTTACCCAGGCTAGTCTCGAACTCCCAGGCTCAAGCAATCCTCCCACATCAGACTCCAAAAGTGCTGGGAATACAGGCGTGAGCCACTGTTCCCAGCCGTGACAAGATTTATATATATAGAAAGCCCTGAAAATTACACACACACACACATACAAACTGTTAATGCACATAATGGAATTTAGCAAAACTGAAGGATAAAAAATCCACCAGGAGTTCTGGCAAGAAGCGCGGTGGGAAGCAGAGTGCAGCCAGATGCTTTGGGGACCTGCAGGCCCTCTGACCTTGGAGGTGCAGATGAGCTGGGGGCTCCAGCCTGGCGGCAGGCTCTGTTCTCCAGGCTCCCACAGCCCTTGCTGTGGCTCCCACCAGCTGGGCCCAGGCCTGAAGTAGTGACAAACCTCTTTTCCCACCCCACCTCAGGGACCTGGTGGCCATCTGGTCTTCCAGCCAACTTTGCCCAGCCTAGACAAAGCTCCCGATGGCTACTGGGATGCAGCACCTTTGGGTGGTGGCGAGTGTGGACAACTTGTGTGTATTAAATAAGTATGTGTGTATTTCCAAGTTCCTGATTGAAAAATGGAGGCTTAGAGAGGTAAAAGTAGGTTGCCTAAAGTGACACAGAGTCAGGGAACTTCTGGGTTTCTTTGGAGTCTATCTGGCCTCTGGAGACTTGTCTTTAGCAAGTTGCCTGGAGACCAGGGGCTGCTCCCGTTCCATACTCTTCTGCATAGCCCTCAGGTAGGAACAGAACTCAAATTTTAAGTTGAGCAGCACCTATGTGCACCTGCAGCAGATGTTGCAAGTGGTTCTTGGCTACCTTCTTCACACACAGGGCTCATCAAAGGTTATTTCAAAGAGGCCGTCTGCCTTCTGGGTGTCCAAACACAGTTGACTCACATCAGTAGGCTCATGCTAGGGGTCGACCGGAAAGGGGTGGGCTCCTAAGGATTCTGGGCTAGCTATTTATTTTGGTTGTTCAACCCTTACAGAGGCCACAGACTCAGAACCAGAGGGAGTCCCCTTAACAGAATTCGAGGCCTGCAGCTCAAGCTGGGATACAAGACTCCAGCTTGAAAGGCTTTTCCAACATCTGAGTGCCTGCTGCAGGGGACGGAGAAGAAAGGCTTTCAGAGCCCAAAAAGCCTTAGATCATCAAGCCAACTCCCTCATGTGACAGGTGAGAAACCCAGGGTACAGAAAGGGATAGGCTGAGAGTCATCTAAGGTCACACAGCAAGCTGATACATCAGCCAGGATTCAAAACCATGTGTCCTGGCCTTTGGATTCTGAGTCCCAGGGTGAGGTTGACTTATGTGTTTGCTGGCAGCACTGCTCTCCTGAAAAGCCAACCCCAATACCCTAAGACACATAATTGGTGGTGTTCTAGTGGAACTGAACTGGCACTTTGGCTGCATGTGATGAGGTACACAGCACTTTGTGAACTTCCTTCCTCCAGCTCACACCCACAGCTCTGGATCTGGGCCCCTTTAAGCATAAGGTTAAAGCAAAAGGGGAAAAATGGAAGGGAGAGGGAGAGGAAGAAGAGGGAAAAGAAGGGAGTGGAAGGAGGGAGACAGTGAAGAGAAAGTGAATGCAGTTGAATTTCTGCAGATAAAAGCTCCAAAGTGGGGCAGCTGTCACATTGGGTTAATTTCCTGAAGTCGAATGACCTTGGAAACATCACTTTCTGCTGATTTGTCCTTCTATCATGCTGTACCAGGACTTAGCTTCCTAGACATAGGAAACTAGCTTGGCAGCAGCAAAATCCAAGCAGGCTGACCTTACCATCCCCCTAGCCAGCCGGGCCTGGGTGGCCATTTCCTAAGCCTGTCACTCCTCTAGTCTGGATGTTTACTTGGGGGGATGGGAAAGTGGGCTCCTGAGCAAGGAAGGCCACATGAGCAGCGAGTTCCTCCAAGCCTTCTCTTGATGGTGAGGTTCCTAAGCTCCCTCCCCTACCCAGCCTGCTCTTGGGAGAGACAGAGTTCAGTCAAACCTGAGGGTTAGGATCTGTACAGCCTCTCCCACAGGCTGGGAAAGTTAAGACTCATCACCCAAAGGAAACAAAATGTGTTTCCCTGAAGGACTGGAGCAGGAGGGGGAGACATTTAGGGCCAGCGCCCTTTTAAGTTCTTTGAAATAAGAACATATTCATATATTGATCAAATATTTGAGTGCCTATTGAATGCCATGCACTGCTGTAGGACTTTGAGAGGGCATCAGATTCACACTAATACAGATTAGAATCTAGGCTCTGCTACTGACAAACTGGAAACTTTGACAGGTTACTTAAATTTTTCTGATTCTCATTTGTCTAATCTGCAAAATGGGCATAGTAAAACCTGCCTCATGGGGTTATTAAGAGGGCTAGATATAACACATGAAAAGTACCCAGCGTAGTTAGTGAATTCTCATGAATGGTAGCTATTATTATTACATGTGTAAGGTATTTTTTCACCTCTTTGACATTGGTCATTTTCCTTATGCCTTAGGAGAGGAGATCAGGACTTGGTGCGGAGGGGTGGCAGCAGACTCTGAAGGCTTTGCCCCTAACCAGTATCTCAAGGATACTCCACATCTGGAGAAGGAAATCTAAACTCCTAGACCCAATGCAAAGTTTGGGGGATAGATTTTGTAGAAGGGATGGAGTAGCCCTGGCCTTGACCGTGAGCAACACCATCCACCTGGCAGGCTCATTTACTTTGAAGTTGCTGTGATTTTCTAGGCTTAGCTCTTGCTATTGGTAATCATGCTTGGATACTCTTTCCTATCTTGTTTGATTGAAATGCTGGGTAACTTAAACCCCACCTTCTCTAGGATGCCTTTCTTGGTCTCCTTGGTTATAATAAATCATTGGCTCCTAGAGTAAAATACCCCATTGTATTTTATTATTACTTGCTAAGTATAAGTTACAGAGCTGGGTCTGCCTATTCTGCAAAGGTGTTGGGTTACCAGGGCCTGTTCACCTCTGTTTAGGCCCCTCTTTTAGGGTCTGTGCCCAGAAGGTAGTCGGGTAAGGCACATTCTGAGGAGGGAGTGGGTGAACTTGGTCAGAACTCACCTGATGCTGTAGAGGACGTTCCCATTCCGGGAGATCCTTAGCAATTTGTTGTCTGTGGTGATCTCATGGAAGTGGGCCCCCTTCTCGTTGGCAAAGAACAGGTCAGGTTTCCAGATGGAGTCCAGCATGGATGGGTCCAGGTCCAGAGAGTCGTCAGGGTATTCGTTATAGGCCAGGCGGGGGTCGTTCCATTGCTGACGCAGGAAGATGTTGACCCTATAGTCCTACAGCCAGGAAACAACAAGGTGAAGGCAGTGTTAGGCCCAAGGACATCAACTTTTGGAGGACCTGGGTATTTCTGGTTAGTAAAACCTTTTCTGGAGGATGTTATTAAGTGTGGTTGCATCTTATATGGGAGTGAGACATAAAAGGTGTGTATCAGGCAAAAACCATGGGAGTCATAATTACCCCTGAAAATCCTCTAAATTCCCCATGAGGTATATTTGACCCTGAACTGAGATTATGTAAATGTTATTCTTTATTTTGAAAAAAATAAAACTAAAGAAAAGTTCAAAGACGGGTGTAATAAACACTTGTTTTCATCATCCTGTCAATATTTTTTCATGTTTGCTTCATTTTTTTTAAATAAGAGAAAAAATACATTGCATATAAATTGAAGTCCCCCTTTCCCCCTCAACCCCAATAGCACAGTACTTCTTAGGCACACCAAGATTTGAGAGTCACTGGTCTAGACAAATTGAAGGAATGAAAGGATATAATCAAAGCTGATGTCTGAGCATTCAAACTATTCTGCCTAAAAAGAATAATTAATTCTCAAGAAGTGAAGGAGGGATGGGCAGAAGAATTCTGTATTGTTCCTGCTGGTCCTAGGGTTCATCCCATTCTGTTTTAATCCCAGCCTTCTATAACTTACTGTGACATATGTTGATTTGTTTGGAAAGGTTTAATAGATGTCATGGAGTCACATCTTACTAGCTTCTAAACTCAGTGCTTAGTTAATATTTCTCTGATGGGACTGCAGTGTAGTTATTCCACTGAAAGGAAATTCATGAGTCAAATCAATTAGGGAAATGTTAGACCAGATGAAATACAACAGGTTTCTTTATTGCAGGACTTCTCAGAGACCTTAATATGCTGATGAGTTGTGTGCATCTCAAGAAGGGAATAGAATATGATTTATTTTGGCCATGGAATTCTTATGTTTGTGCATGATGAGTATCTTCTATAGAATATAGGTTAGGAATGGCTGTCCTAGTCAAAACTCCATCCCCACCTCCCACCTTTTTTTTTTTTCCAGATGAAGAAACTAAAGTCCAGGGAGAATTGAGACTGGCTCATTGTCACTCTGAAAATGTAGGTCCAGAGCTGATTCTAGAACCCAAGTATTCTGACTCCTAGCTGAGAATTTGCTCAATTGCCTCAGCTGTTCCTAGAGGAAGTGAAAGAGTCCATTCAGTTTATATTTACAATGTGAGGAGCTGTTATGGTATGGGTAGATCTCAATAGCAGAAAACTGGGTCATGCAGTTAAGAAATATTTCCATTAAGAAAGTTTTCAGTCAGGAGCGATGGCTTATGCCTGTAATCCCAGCACTTTGGGAGGCCAAGTTGGGAGGATTGCTTGAGCCCAGGAGTTTGAGACCAGCCTGGCCAACATGATGAGACCTTGTTTCTACCAGAAAATACAAAAGGTAGCCGGGTGTGGTGGTGCATGTGATGGCCTATACAGTAGCCTGTAGTCCCAGTTACTCAGGAGGCTGAGGTCAGAGGATCACCTGAACCCAGGGAGGTCCAGGCTGCAGTGAACCATGATCATGCCACTGCACTCCAGCCTGGGTGACAGAGTGAGACCCTGTCTCAAACAAACAAACAAACAAAACAGAAAAAGAAAGTTTTAAATTTTGTTACAGAGACATTGTAAACCTGGAGTTCATGAATAGCATGACACTACAAGTAGAGTTTAGGGTATATTTGTGTTTCCCAAGCAGGAAGGGCATAGCTCTCTGTGTTGAATCTCCCACAAGGGTCTATAGTTCCCCAAATGATTAATATCCTCAGTTCAAGTCCAGCTTTAAATGCTTTCCTCCAAGGAATAATCTCCACACATGAGGACCTGCTATTGCTTTTTCCCTGAGGGTGCTGGATAAACGAGGTCATGCAATATTTTCTTTTGTAATGCTGCTTGTAAATCCTCATCAGTCTTGATCTGTTATCAGCAGAGATAAACTAAAACAAACAAGCTTCCTCCCCACCCTCACCCTCACCCCCGCTCAATTCCTCCTACCGTGCATGCCTTGGTCTGTTGGCCTATAGAAATATCAATAGCTTCATAAAATGTTCTAAGGTATTTTATAGGATTTTTCTATAATTTAATTGCGGCCTCTCTCTCCAGCCCCATAGAAAGTGACATTTGGCCTCATAATCTCATATCTTATAAGTCCCATGGTGGTGGGAGAACTCCAGGCCCAGCCTGAGTGTTGGCTCTTTGTCCTGCTGATGGTAATGGACAGCTCCCAATCTGGTCCCATCTGATCAGGGGATTGGAAATAGTCTCTCCTTCTCCTTCTCCCTTGGATTTTGCATGAAGTGTGTGTGTGTGTGTGTGTGTGTGTGTGTGTGTGTGTATGTGTGTTATGATGAGGCACTGGGCAAGTCACATCAGAGTGAACAGTCTATGAATGGTTGGGCAGAAAAAGCCTTCAGTCCCCAGGCCCCAGCTGTACTCTTGATGTTCTTGCCAGTGACATGTCAAGTCCATTTATGTGGCTATCAGGAAGAAAAGAAAGTGGCATTTCTTAAAATGGTCTGTTAGGCAGCAGGCGCCGTTCTAGATACTGTCACATACATTTAATCCTCACAAAACCCCTGCAAGCTAGACATTCAGATTCCCATAGTAAGGGTAAGAAAACAGGTCTGAGAAATGTGTCCAAGGCACAGGGCCAGTGAGTGGCAGAGCTAGGACTGGAATCAGCATCAGCCTGAGTCTCTAGTGAGCACTTGTGATTTACGTCACATGGTGTGGACAGCCAATCCTGTGTGAGGGACGCTCTCTGTCAGCCTCATTGCTCAGGCAAATTCTGCTTTCTCAGCTTAAGGCTTATCTCCTGCAGGAGCCTTGATGCCCCAGGCTTCCCTGACCTCTTCCTTTTTGATTCCTAGCAAGACCGAATCACCTGGAACATTTAATTGAGCACTTCTTCACTGTGTATGTCTTATGTCCTCAACTTGATTGGGAGCAATTTGAGCGGATGAACCGGACCTTATATTTTCCTGCACCATCTCACCTAGTCACCCAGTCAGTGTATCTATGAGCTACCTAGTACCTATGGGAAGGAAGAGGAGACAAAGTCAGAAAAAGCTGGAACAGAATGTGCTTTTCTTATTTTATATCTGGAAAGACTGAGACCCAGAGGGGAAAGGTATTTCCTAAGATTGCACAACAATTCAGTAAAGAATCTGGAATTAGAACTTGACTCTGCTTCTCTGAGCCTCACTGTTAAAAGAAGTTAGCCTAGATGGTCTCTAAGAACTTTTCCAAATCTAACAGCTAATTGTGGTTAGTTTTATTTTTTCCAACAACATTTAACTGAACTCTCTTAAGTGCCAGATATTATTCTAGGCACTGAGGAATCCACTGAGGACAAGAAAGATATATTTATTCAACTCCAGAGCCTCCCGTGTAACGTTTACACCACACTGAGATAAGGGCTGTGATAGGGGTTAAGCGCAGGGTGCTGGGGAATATAGAAGACAGGTTCCCACCTGGACTTCGGGGTGCTGATCAAGGAAGTCTCCAGGTAGAAGTGATATTTAAGGTGAGACCAAATACGGTTGAGTCAAAGAGGAAAAGCATTTTTGGGCAGCTGGAAGTGCATATGTGAAGGCCTAGAGGCAAAGCAAGAGTGGGGCACTTTGGAAAGAACAGCAAGTGAATGAATAGAAGAGTGGGAGGACGCATGCACGGTCTTGCAAGCTGTACTGAGAAATTTGAACTTTTTCCTGATAATAATGTGGAGAGTTTGAAGAATTTTAAGTAAAGATGAACATTATTACATTTGCATTTTATTACTAATATTTTAAAATGTTTTAACTGTTATTTCAGAAGCAATGCAAGTTGACAGTTAAAAAATATAAACGTACATCATCTAAAAGAAGAAAAACAAAATAAAATGCATCTCTTTGTATTTCATAATGAGCCTCTCATTATGAAATGACTAATGAAAAGTTTGAGCAGGAGACGGAGAACGTATCTTGGTGTCCTCAGGCAGCTTGACTCCTCCTGGCAGCGCCTGCCCTAGCAGCTGCTACCCAAACAAGTTGCTGCCATTGATTTCCTCCCTTAAATTGGCAAACAGCAGTGAGAAATGCAGTTCAGAAAAGATCAATGTAAGTGGTGTAATAGGCCGAAAGCTAAAGGCTGTTTTGCTTATTTGGCCATAGTTATACATATGTGGGTTGGTGTTCGACATGCTGGGGGCCATGTTCAAGTTCAGGGACTGGAGGAGCAGCAATTGAATTCTCCATCCTAGAACCTGAGGTTCCACCTCTGGGAGCTGGTTTCTAGGTCTTAAACTCTCAAGGGTAGCCCACAAACCTGAAGAAGAAGGGGTTTCCAGAGCTCTGGTTCAACAGTGTTCAGCATCAACTCACCCATCCTGCCTCTCTGATTCCTTGATGATCTAATTTCTGGTAACTGGGCAACTAGCTGCCCTGCTTATGAGACTAAGGTAGAGCATTAACTCATTAATTTATTCATTCATTCATTCCACAGACATTTATTGAGGGCTTCCTATGTACCACCTGAAGTTGGATCTGTCCCCGACCTCTACCCACACTGTGCCTCATTTCAGATTCTAACCTCTCCTAATAAACTCCTCTAAACTCAGTATGGTGGTGAAGTAGGAAACATGAAGTGTTTTAGTAGGATAGAGCTAAGAGCTTGTGCAAGAGTGTTGCTGGCAAGGGCATGTGGAATGCAAGAGGTGGGCCCATTGCAGTCAGAACCAAGAGACATTGCATCAAGAGGTAAACAAAAGAACCAGATCCTTATACCTTTTAACGTCTCATCATTCCAGTTCCCAAGGGGATATCTCATCTCTAAACTCAATCCAACTCTATTAATATTTATGAGGCTGATTGGGAGTACAGTGAGGATGGAGGCACAGGGTCTTCATTTCTATACTTAAAGAACTCAGTTTATCTAGCAAGCAAGATAAGGCATGGACACAAATATCTACCACACAAAATTGAAAGTGAGAGGGTCATAAGAAGTTCTAATGGCTGCATGTGGTGGCTCATGCCTGTAATACCAGCACTTTGGGAGGCCAAAATGGGCAGATTGCTTGAGCCCAGGAGTTTGAGACAAGACTGGGCAATGTGGAAAACTCCGTCTCTACACAAAAAGTAAAAATAAAAAAATTAGCTGGGCATGGTGGTGCATGAGTGTAGTCCCAGCTACCTGGGAGGCTGAGGTGGGAGGATCAATTGAGTCCATGAGGTTTAGGCTGTAGTGAGCCGTGATTGTGCCACTGCACTCAGGCCTGGGTGACAGAGCAACACTCTGTCTCCAAAATAAATAAATAAATACTTTTAACAAATTGCCATTAGAGATGATTTCCAGCCAAGTTGGGCAAATCCGGAAAAGCTTTTGAGGAGAAGGTAGCATTTGAGGTGGCCCCTTTCAGTTTGTTCCATCCTCCAGAAGTTAGCATCTCTAGATCTAGTATTGTTCTGAGATGTGAACAGTATCTGGTTTCACCTGGAACAAGGCCAGTGATATGCTCCAAGCCTATATTTCTCACATCTGTGAGATAAGGGTAAGACATTAGGACTAGGCCTGCAGCCTCAGAGTATTTGGAATTAGAATATGTAAAATTGGGGGTAAAAGGAATCTCATGTAGAAGGGATAGCACAAGCAGAGGTGTGTAGGCAGGGGCATTCAAACAGTTTAGTTTAGCTCAACCATTAGCAGCATAAATAGTAACAATTGTCCCTTATCGAAGCCCTATTATACACCAGGCATTATGTTGTAAGCATGCCATACATGTCAGCTTATTTTATCTTTAAAACAATCCTATGACTTGGGCATTTTCAACCTAATTTTTATAGATGAAGAAAGTATAGGGAGATTAAGTGCTTTGTCCAGATTTACACAGTTAGGAAATACTGGGGCTGGAGTTCAACTCTGGTTTGCCTGATTACATAAAGTTCATGCTCTTAACTACTCTACTGTAATAAGGCTGCAAAATGAATTAATTTGAGACTGTGGATATCTTTAACTGCCAAACCAAGGTGTTTGGATTTTATTTGGTAGCCAATTTAGCACCACTGAAGACTTAAGCAGTGGGGTAATGTCACAGTTTGATTTCAGGAAGATCAGTATGGTAGGAACCACTGTAGACAATTGGAAGCAGGAGAAAACAGGTACAGAAAGACCTGTTTTAAGGCTGTTGTGACAATCCAGTTGGGAGGTAATAAAGGTTCTCAACCAAGATAGCAAGAATGGAGACTGAAGCTAGATGAGAGAATCATCGTTCTTATCATCACTATTTTTATCATCAAATATTACAGCTAGAAAGAACCCTGGAGACTTCAGTCTCAACTCTCTCATTTCATAGAAAGGGAGTCTCCCTCAGGGGCATACCACAATTCAATTGACTAAGGTGGGACCTGCATACAGAAATCCTGTTGGACAGATGTGAAAACTGGAGCCCTAAAAGCTCAAGTTCCTGCTGCTAATTACTTGTAAACTCAGAATTGATAATAACAATGCAAATAATACTAATACACTGAGACTTTATCACATGCAAGAAACTGTGTTAATACCTTTATGTGTGTTATCTTCACAATAACCCTGTGATGTAGGTTCTATTGTTATTCTCATTTTGTAGGGAAATCAAGGTACAGAGAGATTAATGTTCCACTCATGACATTGCACAACTAGTAAGTGACAAAGCTGGGATTTGAACCCAGGACGTTAATGTCAGAGCCCAAGCATTTAACCAGTAGACTACACTACCCATGATATCCCAGATATGCATTGAGTGACAGTTTGATGACACCTCAGTGTCATCAGTACTGCCTCTGGCTGCTATGACGTACCTGTGGGATTTTAGATGCCCACAACTAACAGGAAGTATTGAAAAGGGCAAAGGACAGAAAGCTTCTGCCCTAGATTTAGCAATCCGCTAGTGCTTTATTTCTGCCTCAAGCCATGGAATTCATCTGCTCTCTGCTCTACACTCAAGTCCAGTGCTTGTGGACTGTCCAGATCCCTGTCTGTTGCCTGCTAGGCCCCAGATGCTTTGTGTCTTGAATTTCTCCTAAGTCACCATGCTGCCTGGTGCATTCTCATTTAGATATCACACAATCAAAGCTACATTTGTTGTAAAGAACTGTAGATGGTTTGGACCAGTGGAGCTTAGCATCTTTATTTGTCTTTAGGGGATCACTAAAGATCAATGTGCATTTAATAATTACATAAAAATGTGAATAGCAGTTCTGTTTATTGGGTGTATTGGGTGTCTAACATTTGCTAAAACTTTTTTTTTTTTTTTTTTTTTTTTTGAGATTTTTTTTGAGACGGAGTCTTGCTGTATTGCCCAGGGATATGCCCAACAGGCTTTAGAGGAGGAATTACATGTAAATTATATGTATCAGAAGAGAAAGGAAGCAGTATATGATTGTAAAAACATGT
>NW_012102943.1:82001-136597 GCF_000951045.1 Mandrillus leucophaeus | reverse complement strand
TCGCCCAGGCTGGAGTGCAGTGACGGGATCTCTGCTCACTGCAACCTCTGCCTCGCAGGTTCAAGGGGTTCTCCTGCCTTAGCCTCCTGAGCAGCTGGGATTATAGGCACCTACCACCACGCCCAGCTAATTTTTGTATTGTTAGTAGAGACGTGGTTTCACCATGTTGGCCAGGCTTGTCTCAAACTCCTGACCTCAAGTGATCCACCCACCTTGGCGTCCCAAAGTGCTGGGATTACAGGCATGAGCCACCGCATAGAACTTGCTAAACTTTTTGGCCGGGTGTGGTGGCTCACACCTGTAATCCCAGCACTTTGGGAGGCCAAAGTGGGTGGATCACCTGAGGTCAGGAGTTTGAGACCAACCTGGCCAATGTGGCAAAAACCCGTCTCTACTAAAAATATAAAAATTAGCCAGGTGTGCTGGCAAGCGCCTGTAATCCCAGCTACTTGGGAGGCTGAGATGGGAGAATTGCTGGAACCTGGAAGGTGGTGGTTGCAGTGAGCCAAGATCATGCCACTGCACTCCATCCTGGGCGACAGAGCGAGATTCTGCCTCAAAAAACAAACAAACAAACAAAAACAACCAACAACAACAAAAAACTTTTCATTAACCTAGCATACTGGGTATTATTATACTCATTTCACAGGAGAGGAAACCGAAATTTAGAAAGGTTAAATGGAGGTTATGTTTCTTGCCCAAAATCACATAGCTAGTAGGTGCTAGGAACAGAGATACGAATCCAGGACTTCTGGTTTCCAATTTCACACTCTTTTGACAATTATAGGCTGTATCTTCCCCTTTTAAAAAAATTTTTAAACCAAGTTCAATTTACTTTATTTTAAACCATCTATTTAAAATATTTTAAAAGTAAACATTTATTATTAAAATTATTAAATGTGTTAAACATATATTTAAACTTTTTATTAAATATTAAATACCATATTTTAGACTATCTATTGGGTAGATCAAGGAAATATAGTAGACGTAGAATACCAGGCCCCCACTGAGCCCACCCATGTGACGGGTTGGTGCATAAATAACCTTATAATCAGTATCAGGTGAAGAATTTTGGATTGGGATATTAAGCAGTGAAGTAGATTTATGACTGGTTGCTATAGGGTGCAAATGGAAGGAAGGGTGGATGTTAACCTGGAAAGAGGAAAGCTGATAGAGTTGGCAGTGCAGGGCACAATGCTGAGACATGCCACTAACAAACTTGGAAATATGGAAATTAAGGTCACCCTCTGAGAGTAAAAAAAAAAAAAAAAAAAAAAATGGAGATGAATATGCAATGGAGGGATTTGCATGTTCAAATCTGAGGCCCAGCATCAATCTGAATGACCTGTGTGTAATCTCAATGACTTAGGATGGGCATGTGCTTGTAATGTAATGAGAAGAACCCTAATTTATTGTGTTGCATCTTGTTTTATTTGTTGTATTGCATCTGTTTTGTAAACATATGTGGGACATTCATTCTGTAGCATAAGAAAGGGCAGTTCAAGTAGCAGGAATTTGGCAGTTGGTAATCTAGCATCCTCAATCACTATATTTGTGGGAACACCAACTTTCTTGCCACTAGAAGGAGGGCTTCTGTGTGGTGACACAAGGATGGCTTCTTAGAACTCTCTCTGGCCTGGATGAAATTTCCCTCAAGACTGTCTACCTCTCTTTTCTACAATTCCAGTTATGTTAAAAGCAACTTTTGCTTGGCTTTCCTGGTATTAGGATAGTGGCAAGGGAGCACACTCCTGGTGGACACGGCATTCTTATTATTACAATAGAAAGTCTTACTGTAAATTGGAACAATTTGGCAGTTTGATTTCCCCACTTCAGTCTTTCGTGGGTTTGATGGTCATGAGTCAGCCTTCTGGAATTGGATCTGATGAAGAGTCATGCTCTGGGTAGTCATAAATTCACTGCTGTGATGCCTCCCCTGGTGTACTGGGAGAGAATCATCCAGCAGATGGTACCAAGACTGCTCATCACCCCGTGCTTTGCTCGTGATAGACTCTAATGGCATTTCTGAGGGCTTTCTCCTTGGTCCTCTCTTAGTCTTTTGTTTACCAAAGCTTTGTTGAGTGTGGCACCATATCTAATTGGATAAGAGTGAATAGACTTTCTCTTGGATCCCCCAGACCCAAGAAGATAAGAAGGGACCTAGTATAAGCTGTGTAGAGAGACAAAAGTGTAATGGAAAAAGCAACAACAACAGATCTTATGCATAATAGCAACCAACCCCACAAAATATCTATGAATAAACCTAACATGAAATATGTGAGTTGTATATATTAAAAAAAACTACAAAACTTACTGAAAGGCATGAAGGAATACCCATATAATTGGAGAGATGTACTATACTTATAAAATACTGTAAAAATGTACTTTATTCCCAAATTAATCTTTAAACTCAATGCAATCCTAATCAAAACCTGAGAGGATTTTTTGTTTTGTTTTTGTTTTGAGAGTCTTGCTGTGTCACCCAGGTTGGAGTGCAGTGGCACAATCTCGGCTCACTGCAAGCTCCGCCTCCCGGGTTCATGGCATTCTCCTGTCACAGGCACCCGCCACCACGCCCGGTTAATTTTTTTTTGTATTTTTAGTAGAGACGGGGTTTCACCGTGTTAGCCAGGATGGTCTTGATCTCCTGACCTCATGATCCGCCTGCCTCGGCCTCCCAAAGTGCCGGGATTACAGGTGTGAACCACCGCGCCTGGCCCTGAGACGATTTTTATAGGCCTCAATACACTGATTCTAAAGTTCACATGGAAGAAAGAAAGGGCTGAAAGTGTTAAGAAAAGCTTGTAAATGAAGAACAACAGAGGGCTTTCTCTACCAGACATAGAAATATAAGTCATAGAAATTAAAGTAGTGTAATATTGGTACAGAAACAGATAAACAGAACAATGGAGCAATAAACTGAGACTAGAGACTAGAAATGTATACATGGGGATTTAGTTTATGAAAAAGATAGCATTTCAAATCAGTAGAAAAATAGTAACTATTTAAGAAATGGTGTTGGAATAATAGAAACTCAATCAGAGAGAAATAGAGTTAAGCAACCACCAAATTCTTCATATAAAATTAAACTCCAAATGGATTTAGGAGATGCATATAAAAAAAGAAACCTATAATATTATTCAAAATGCCCAGTCAACGTATTAAAAGATGCTCAAATTCACTAGGAATCTGAAGTGCAAATTGAAAATGACAATGAGGTACCATTTTGAAAATCCCATTTGGTGAAAATAAAAAAGCTTGATAATATCTTGGGTTGGCAAGGATGAAGAGAAATAAACAGTATTGTAGGGAATGTAAATTATTGAAGCTTTTTTTTTGGAAAGGAATTGGGCAAAATACTTTTAGAAAGTGAATATTCTTTCATTAAAGCAATTCTGCTTCTGGAATATATCCTAAAGGAATGCACACAGAGAGTTATGTACAAGAATGCTCATTGTAGCATTGTTTGCAATAGTGTAAAGCTGAAAAAACCAAAAATCATGTCAAGAGAAAGTGGTTAAATACTGTGAAATGATGGTGTCTCCATACCATGGAATTTTACCGGGAGGTTATAAAGCCTGGAAACATAGTATAATTTTGTCATATATTTAATGTAATATTAATAAACAACATATTTGTTCTCCCATGTTTCCAAATTTGGGACTGTGTAGAGAGTTAAAAAGAATGAAGTAGATCTATATGTAGCCATGTGGAGAGAGGCGTCAAGCTGTGGTGGAGTGGAAAAAGCAAATTGTATTGCACAATCCTACTTACACAAATACTAGTATATGTACCTGAATGTATGGACAATCAAGGAAAGGGGACTAGTATGGTGTACACTAAATTTTATTTGTAATGGTTAACTCAGGATAGGACAAAGGGAATTGGAGGGGAGGGCAAAACAGGGGCATTCTTATTTCTCGTTCTCATTTTTGCTTTTTATTGAACTAATTACAAAAGCTTGTTTTCATATATTACTAACGCGCTTTAAAAATATGCCAGGGTGCTGCTGTCCATAAGCATACTGCAAGTGAACATTGTGACATGGCTCCCGAAATGGGAAGGTCTTTGAGGTGGAATGAGTAGAAATGGATTTTACAGTCTAGAGAAGGTTTTCCAAGGGCTTCCTGGGGGAGGGAGAGGTTGAGAGAGAGGTCAAGAGAATGAGATTCTTGGTTCTCTCTCCACTTCAACCAGAACCACCCATTTAAAAAAATCTGCTCATTAAAGTGCTACATAAGATTTACCTTACAGGCAGGCGCGGTGGCTCATGCCTGTAATTCCAGCACTTTGGGAGGCTGACAGGGTGGATAGCTTGAGGTCAGGAGTTTGAGACCAGCCTGGCCAATATGGTGAAACCCCATCTCTACTAAAAATACAAAAATTAGCTAGGTGTGGTGGCGCACACCTGTAATCCCAGCTACTTGGGAGGCTGAGGCACAAGAATTGCTTGAACTTGGGAGGTGGAGGTTGCAGTGAGCCAGGATTGAGATCGCACCACTCCACTCCAGCCTGGGTGACAGAGCAAGACTCTGTCTAAAAAAAAAAAAAAGTTTACCTTAGAAATGAACTACGGTGGGACTGCTATTAAAAACAATGCTTTGAAATTCACTAACCCAGAATAAGGATGGCCCCACTTTGCTCTGCTTGGAACACTCCTTGTGAGACTGGGTCTATTTCTTTTTCTTTTAAAAAAATTGTTATTTTAGAGTCAGGGGGTATATGTGCAGGCTTGTTACATGGGTATATTGTGTAATGCTGGAGCTTGGGCTTCTTTTGAACCCATCAGTTAAATAGTGAACATAGTACCCTATAGGTGGTTTTTTTCTTGACCTTTCATCTCAAGATGGAAATCAAGCGCTGGGTGCCCTTTGAGGAGAGCACCCTGGTGGTGAAGGGACTGAAAACTAGAGAGAATGGTTGAGGAAGCCAGGCTTGGGGAGGAACAGGGAGAACCGATCTCAATTATGTGAAGGGTTGTCAGTTGAGTTGGTTGGTTCTGTGTGGCACGAGGGTCAGGACTAAAGCCATGGGTAAATGGAGATTTCAGAGCTGCCCAAAGATGAAATGGGCTGTCCCTTTACCATCAGGGTGCTCTCCTCAGTGTGTTGAGTTCCATCTTGAGATGAAAGACCAATAAATAAATTACTTATTGGTTATTATGTTCACTATTTGGGTGATGGGTTCAATAGAAACCCAGATGCTAACATTACGCAATATATCCATGTAACAAACCTCCGCATGACCCCTTGAATCTAAAATTGGGAGGTAGTAGGTTCCCCATCACTGGAGGTGTGCAAGCAAAAAGTACTTGGACATGATGTTTATGGCAACAGATGGGGGTGTGCTTAGAGAACCTTTCACAAATACTGACTGGCTCTTGTGATTTAAGCAATGTGGTGGGAACTGGAAATATAGAAGTGATTGAGGGAAATAAGGTCCCCACTCTGGATGAAAAAGCCAACAAGGCAACAAACAAACAAGTGAACTTTTACATTTTAGATATTGCTCTGAGGATAATAGAACATGGTGATGTGATAGAGAGTAACTGGAAGGGAGGATATTTTTAGGTAGGGAGGTGGAGAAGGACCCCCTGAAGCAATGTCTGAGCTAAGACCTGAAGGGTAAGAAGGAGCCAGGCATGCAAAGATCTTTCTGGGCAGAGGGAACAGAATGTGGTAAGAACCTTTGAAACTTGTTGCAGGATTGGAAGTAGGAGAATTCTGTGATCCGATTTGCGTTTTAAAATGATTCTTCTAGCAACTATGGGAAGTGGTAGGGGGCACGAGAAGGGGAAGGAAGGAGACCAGTTAGGAGGCCATTTGGTCAAGCAGGAGAGAGATTATGCCAATTTTAACTAGGAGTTGAGAGCAGCAAAGTGGGAAAAAAGTAGATGGATTTAAGTTTTATTTTTGTGATTCAAAATGTCTGCCTCATTCAATCAACTGATCCCAGGATGGGTTGACTTTGACTTATGACTAAATGACTGCTCCCTAGCCAATGTGTTAATATTTATGGTTGGGTATAAACGGATTTTTTTTTAAAGATGGATCTTGCTCTGTTGCCCAGGTTGGAGTACAGTGGCACAATCATAGCTCACTGCATCCTTAAACTCCTGGGCTCAAGTGATCTCCTCTCTCCTCAGCCTCCTGAGTAGCTGGGACTACAGGTGCATGCCAGCATGCCCAGCTGATACTTTAATTTTTTTGTAGAGATAGGGTCTCACTTTGTTGCCTAGGCTGGTCTTGAACTCTTAGCTTCAAGTGATCCTCTCACTTCAGCCTCCCAAAATGCTAGAATTATAGCCATGAACCCCCACACCTGGCTATAAGGGGCTTTTGATCTCCCTGTGTGGTAGCTGTTTTCTTGTATCTTGAGGTCTTATTTGCAAACATCCAAAATGATGGATGACCAAGGTTTTCTTGTGACACAAGTCCTTATAGGACTGGACAAATCCTGCCGTCTAAGTTCTAACCAGGCCTGACCCTGCTTAGCTTCAGAGATTAGATGAGATTGGGTGTGTTCAGGATTGTATGGCCATAGACAAGGACTGCACAAATCCTACTGAGCTTCTTAATGACCAAACCATGCTGCAGAAGACCAGGATGAGGTCATGCCCTCACATGGCCCTGGTGCCCTTGGCTCTGCCACTTCCCACTGCCCTCTTTCTTTATGCTCAGCAAATGGAGTAGGCCAAGAACAGGCCCTCAGGAGTCAGGCAGCCTGGGGATGATAAATGGCACAGCCAGTTATTGGCTGGAAAAATTTGAGTGAATCAAGCTTCTCTAAGCCTCAGTTTCCTTATCTATAAAATGGGATTGTTGTACATAAAATAATTCCCATAATTCACTAACCACAATTACCTGACTTTCAGAAAAGTACTCACAAAATGACAAACACCAATACTAAAACCTCACATTCTTTTCACAGTAGAGCTTTTTGAAAGACTTATCTTCATGCTGCCTTTGTTTCAACTTATCCTTTGCTTTCTGCATGCCCCTGAAATTGCATTCCCTAATTCTATATACTTACCCTCCCTTCCCCTATCCCCCACTGCCAAAACTACTAGACGATACTTTCTTTTCTTATTTGACTTTTCTTTCCTCTTTTGGCACTATTGGACACACCAGTTTTTTGAAACCCTTTCATCCTTTGGTTCATCCTTTGAAACTGTTCTCTCCTGGAAGGTTTGAACATGGGGAGTACCATGACCAGATTGCTGCTTTAGAAAAATCACGCAATTTGGCGCTGATCAGTTTAGAAAAAAGGATATAAGAAAAATAACTCAAAAGCACACAATACAACAGTGCCTGGTATACACATATTCAGAGAATTATTATTAATAATTTACAGAGAATTATTATTAACCTCTGTGTTCCACAGCATCCTGGTATAGCTCTGTAATCTCACCCATCCTACTGTGGTATTATATTGTTTTCCTTGAAATAGACTCCTTGAAAGCAGAGACCTCCTACTCACTGATGTCTGGTTCCTGTTTACTTCTGGTACCATGGGAGGATTATACTTCTCTTTGGGTAGTGCCATGTGACTTTCCTTGGATAGCGAAATGCAAGCAGAAGTCACTCCTAGGTGGAACACATTTACTTGCCAGTTGTTATGGACTGAATGTGTCCCTCCGAAATTTATATGTTGAAGCCCTAACCCTCAGAGTGACTGTGTTTGAAGATGGAGTCTTTAAGGAGGTGATAAAGGTTAAATGAGGTCATGAGGGTGGGGCCCTAATTCAGTAGTATTTATGTCCTAATAGGGAGAGAAAGAGGTGCCAGATCTCTCTCTCTCTCTCTCCTTGCATAGAGAAGAAGCCATGTGAGGACACAGTGAGAAGAAGGCTATCTGCAAGCCAGGAAAAGGGCCCTCATTAGAGACCAACTCTGGTGGCACCTTGAGCTTGAACTTCTAGCCTCCAGAACTGTGACACAATAATTTTCTGTTGTTAAAGGCATCCAATCTGTGGTACTTTGTTATGGTAGCACACACTAATACACCAGTGTTCAACCCTTCAGTGTACTGTTCTCTTGTGTGGCAAATGTGAAATTGTGTATTGTTATGGAAATGCAATGCTGAGCTACTACCTGAGGAAAAGCAGCCCTGGAGAGCCCCTAGATCTGCAGCAGACTTTAGATGAGCGATAAATGAAACATTATTGTTTAAAGATGTTGAGATTTTGGGGATTTGTTACTGCAGGAAAGCCTAGCTTATAGGACTAAAACAAAATTCTATCTCTAGAGCCTAATGCCAAATTTAGCAAATGTAAGACCTTAATTAATAAACGCAGTGGAAAGAACAAATGAATGAAGAGAGACCAGTAAAAATAAAAACAAGCAAAAAACAAAAGTGAAAACACAGCAACAACAAAAACTTCCAAAACCCAGAAGGGCATTTCCTTATGTTTGGGTATTGGTGTCCCCACCCAAATCTAATCTTGAATTCCAATGTGTTATGGGAGGGACCTGTTGGAAGGTAATTGGATTATGGGGGCAGGTCTTTCCCATGCTGTTCTCATGATAGTGAATAAGTCTTACAAGATCTGATAGTTTTAAAAAGAGGAGTTTCCCTGCACAAGTTCTTCTCTTGTCTGCTGCCATATGAGACGTGCCTTTCACCTTCCACCATGATTGTAAGGCCTCCCCAGTGACATGGAACTGTAAGTCCAATAAAGCTCTTTCTTTTGTAAATGCCCAGTCTCGGGCATATATTTATCAGCAGCATGAAAATGGACTAATACAGTAAATTGGTACCAGTAGGGTGGGGCGATGCTGAAAAGATACTTGAAAACGTGGAAGTGACTTTGGGCACTGCTGAAAACATACCCAAAAATGTGAAATTAGATAACAGGCAGAGGTTAGAACAGTTTGGAGGACTCAAAAGAAGACAGGAAAATGTGGGAAAGTTTGGAACTTCTTAGAGACTTGTTGAATGGCTTTGCCCAAAATGCTGATAGTAATATGGACAGTAAAGTCTAGGCTGAGGTGGTCTCAGATGGAGATGAGGAACTTGTTGGGAACTGGAGCGAAGATGATGCTTGTTATGTTTGAGCACAGAGACTGGCAGCATTTTGCCCCTGCCCTAGAGATTTGTGGAACTTTGAACTTCAGAGAGATGATTTAGGGTTCTGGTGGAAGAAATTTCTAAGCAGCAAACCATTTGAGAAGTTACTTGGGTGCCGTTAAAGGCACTCAGTTTTATAAGGGAAGCCGAGCATAAAAGTTTGGAAAATTTGCAGCCTGACAATGTGATAGAAAAGAAAAACCCATTTTCTGAGGAGAAATTGAAGCCGGCTGAAGAAATTTGCATAAGTAGCGAGGAGCCAAATGTTAATCCCCAAGACAATGGGGAAAATGTCTCCAGAGCATGTCAGAGGTCTTCACAGCAGCCCCTCCCATCACAGGCCCAAAGGCCCAGGAGAAAATTGTTTCATGGGCCAGGCCCAGGGTCCCTGTGCTGTGTGCAGTCTAGGGACTTGGTGCCCTGTGTCCCAGCCACTGCAGCCATGACTAAAAGGTGCCAAACTACAACTCGGGTTGTTGCTTCAGAAGGTGGAAGCCCCAAGCCTTGGTGGCTTCCACATGGTGTTGAGTCTGTGGGCGCACAGAAGTCAAGAATTGAGGTTTGATAACCTCTGCCTAGATTTCAGAAGATGTATGGAAATGCCTGAATGCCCAGGCAAAAGTCTGCTGCAGGGGTGGGGTCCTCATGGAGAACCTCTGCTAGGGCAGTGCAGAAGGGAAATGTGGGATTGAACCCCCGCCCAGAGTCCCTACTTGGGCACCTCCTAGTGAAGCTGTGAGAAGAGGGCCACTATACTCCAGACCCCAGAATGGTAGATCCACTGACAACTTGCACTGTGAGCCTGGAAAAGCTGCGGACACTCAACGTCAGCCTATGAAAGCAGCCAGGAGGGAGGCTATACCCTGCAAAGTCACAGGGGCATAGCTGCCCAAGACCATGGGAACCCACCCCTTGCATCAGCGTGACCTGAATGTGAGACGTGGAGTCAAAAGAGATCATTTTGGAGCTTTAAGACTTGACTGTCCCACTGGATTTCAGATTTGCATAGGGCCTGTAGCCCCTTTGTTTTGGCCAATGTCTCCCATTTAGAATGGCTGTATTTATTCAAAGCCTGTACCCCCATTGTATCTAGGAAGTAACTAACTTGCTTTTTTTTTTTTTTTTTTCGGATTTTATTTTATTTATTTACTTATTTCTTTTAGACAGAGTCTCACTCTGTTGCCCAGGCTGGAGTGCAGTGGCACCATCTTGGCTCACTGCAACTTCTGCCTCCCGAGTTCAAGCAACTCTCCTGCCTCAGCCTCTGAATAGCTGGGATTACAGGCTCACATCACCGTGTCTGGATAATTTTTGTATTTTTAGTAGAGATGAGGTTTCACCATGTTGGCTAGGCATGAACCACTGTGCCTGGCCAACTAACTTGCTTTTGATTTTACAGGCTCATCGGTGGAAGGGACTTGCATTGTCTTGGATGAGACTTTGGACTGTGAACTTTTGAATTAATGCTGAAATGAGTTAAGCCTTTGGGGGACTGTTGGGAAGGCATGATTGGTTTTGAAATGTGAGGACATGAGATTTGGGAGGGGCCAGGAGTGGAATGATATGGCTGTGTCCCCACTGAAATCTCATCTTGAATTTCCATGTGTTGTGGGAGGGGCCTGGTGGGAGGTAATTGAATTGTTGGGGCAGGTCTTTCCCAAGCTGTTCTTGTGACAGTGAGTAAGTCTCATGAGATTTGATGTTTATTATAAAAGAGAGTTTTCCTGCACAAGCTCTCTCTTTGACTGCTGCCATCCACGTAAGATGTGACTTGTTCTTCCTTGCCTTTCACCATGATTGTAAAGCTTCCCCAGCCATGTAGAACTGTAAGTCCAATTAAACCTTTTCTTTTGTAAATTGCCCTGTCTTGGGTATGTCTTTATTAGCAGTGTGATAATGGACTAATGCAAAGTCTCTGCTTTGGCTGACTAGTTTAGTAGTAAATAATCTTTTATATTTCTATAGCATTTACTAATGACTTGCATACCTATTACTCTGTGTGATCCTATACACCATTCTTAGAGCCAGGTACCTGGGGGAACTGTATCTCAGAAGTGTTACATGGTGGCAGAGTGAGAACTCAAACCCTGGTCTCCTGACTCCTGGTTCAGGTCTCTGTCCATTGCCCCTTAATGTCAAATAAGGCCAAACTTGTGGACTGTAGTTGCACAGGCTGTCATCAATCAGCAGGGGTCCTGGCCACCGTGCACCTGTCCTGTGCCAAGCTAGCCTGCTCCTTGGCAAGAGAGGCTGGAACACATGTTCTAATAATGGAAATACTAGGATTCATGCCCAAAGGATGTCAACACTCTCTCTCTCTCTTTCTGTCTGTCTCTCTCTCTTGTGTTTATATACAGTTTTACACAAATTCCAGCAATATATAAGTCCCTTAATGTGCACACATGTATAGTCATACTCCTGTACTGATTCATTTAAATACTCTTTTACTTATTCAGTTGTATTCATATGCACCCACATTCACATTCACATGCACATGCACATACACACACGTAAACATGCCTACTCAAATGCAGATACATACTTAAATATCTTTTTATATATTCACAAATATCCACATACAAATACCCAAAGAAAATAATACACTCCATGCACATTCGTTCTTAAGTACTTTCATATCTCCCACGTATATGCAAACTCACGGATACATGTGTATTCATACGTACAGATTTCCACATATACAAATATAACCACAGAAATACACATAGTTATATCCATACCTATAGATGATCATACACATTTCTCTTTGAAGTTACATGTCTACATGTGTTCAAATTAGCATCACATATACACACGTCTATGTATGCCACTGCACAATTCCACAGTCCCACAATATACACCTCCACATACACACTACACAGATCCATAGATGCTCCAGTGCACACACTTATGCACACGTGTCCAGACAAGCTAGAGGTTTTCATCTGAGTTTTAGCTCTTTGTAGACTACCAGAGGGGTTGCTCTAGATCAGGACTCTCTTTCCTCTTTTCCTTTGTACATTTCTTTCTTTTTCTTTTTCCTTTTTTTTTTTTTTGAGACAGTGCCTCACCCTGTCTCGGACCCTTGGTACCTTGCCCAGGCTTGAGTGAAGCGGCATGATCACAGCTCACTGCAGCCTTGACTTCCTAAGGCTCAGGTGATCTTCCTGCCTCAGCCCCTGCTCCAGGAGTAGCTGGGACTACAAGAATGTGCCACCATGCCTGGCTAATTTTTTTTTTCTTTTTAGTAGAGACAGGGTTTCACCATTTGCTCAGGCTGATCTTGAACTCCTGGGCTCAAGCAATCTGCCCACCTCGGCCTCCCAAAGTGCTGGGATTATAGGTATGAGCCACTGTATGTGGCCTCCCTTGTACATTTCTGTTTCAACTTTTACCTTCCTCTTGCTGCACAGACTCAGAGAGAGTCCTGGAGAAGGTCAGATAAAGGACAGGTAGTCTCAGCCCTCTCCTTGTCAGGACTGGATAGAGACCCCTGTTGCTTTGCTGGCTGCCTCTCTGCTCTCAGGTCTGTTAGCTCCGGTGAATAAAGCCAGATCCTGGGAGGCAGGCAGTTAGGCCTGGGGACTCCAGCTGTTTATAGAACTGCTATGCACTCCTGCTGTTTCTGGAGAACAAACACAGCCTGGAAAGTTTCTGACACCAGGACGATGTCCATATTACCTTGGACCCATGGTACACACTAGCTCTTTGTGTGGTTGGAGAGGCAGATCCCAGGCTGGAAGTCAGGGACCCTGGGCTGACCGTGCCACTAATTAGCTGCATGTGTGTGTCTATGGGCAAGTGCAATCCTCTCTCTGGCCTCCAGTTTCTATGTCTGTTCAAGCTCAAGTTCCCTTTTATCTAATTCTCTGTGATGAAAGGAGACAAGGAAGGTCTGAGTAGTCCCAAACATTCAGGAATTAAATATTTACATTTGGCTTAGGAGACCATGCATTGAGTTCAAGTTCTACCCTTGCTACGTATTAGGAAGATAACTTTACTTTTCTGATCCTCAGCTTTCTCATCTGTAAACTGGAGATAACCTTTCCCACTTTATGGGGGTTGTTATCAAGCCTAAATTAGGTGGTGGATACAGAAGTGCTCTGTTCACTGTCTGGTGTGTAGCAGCATATAATAAGTTCTTCAAGAACAAGTTGTTTTTCTTGTTTTCATACTAATACCAGTTTCCCAAAGATACTTTGAGTGACAAGAAAAGAGGCTTGGATGGGACAGTCATCCAAAAGTTTTGATTGGTGGAATCCAGAGGGAAAAGAAGCTGAAGGGAGGGGAACTAGTGACCACTGCAGACAGCGTCAGACCTGTGTTTCTATCACACCTGTTTCATGCTGTGTGACCTTGCTCAAATGACCTTACCATTCTAACCACCAGATTCTCTCTCCAGAAAATAGAGAGCCAGACTAGACAATTTCTTAAGTTTTTTTTTTAATCTGAGACTTTTTCCCCATATCATCTGTAAAGTAAGTTAAACACACAAATAATTAAGAAGCCAATGGAAAAAAATCATAGTACATAAGCCTTCATTTAACATCATCGACAGGTTATTGGGAACAGACTTTTAGTGAAATGACATACAGCAGTTTATCAAATAATGTTGTTTTGTTATAAGGTTGACGAGAAAATTGGTCTTGTTATAGTCATTTCGTTGAAAGTTGCAGGTTGTAAGAACCTATTGGTGATGTTAAGTGAGATCTTACTAGATTATGAAATGTGCAAGCTTGGAAATAGCACCCTCTGCCCTACTTTGGATTAACTGTAATAAATAGGGAGAAAACTGTGTCATTTATGGTCTACCTTCAAGGCAGCACATCATAACTGATCCTTCATTTCCTGTCAGAAGATTATTTCTACTCCAGAGGACCATCTCCTCTAGGGTCCTTTGTTGATTATCTCCATTATCATTACTTACTATTTTCTCTTAAGGGGAGCGGGGCATGGCATGATATTGGGTTGGGTTTCCACTTTTGATGCACTTAGACTGTTGCTTACATGTACTTTGTAGGTCCTGGTCCTCCAGTTTCTTTAGTTGGTGCTCTTTGGAGTTACAGCAGTGTGGCACGGCACAAACACTTATCTATAGGTTATGAGAACTGGATCTTAATCCTTGCACAGTCACTAAGTAGCTTTGTGATAGGATCTGTACAGATCTCCATTTCCTCAGTTGTAAAATGGGGAACATAGCATGCCTACTTCACAGAGTGGTTGTAAAACTACATATTTGGTGAAGGAATCACGTGAGAGTGTGAAAGTGAAAATGTGCTGAAAATGATAAATGGCATGTAACAATAGCTGGCTCATTGCATGTGCACTTTGTGTCAGGCACTGTGCTTCACACTTTCCATGCTTTATCTCTTAATACTCACAGCAGGCCATAAGGTGGATGCTACCGGCATCCCTATTTTTAACAGATGAGAAAGCCAACTTTAAAATACCTTGGCCAAGATCACAGAGCTGAGCCTCAAATTTTGTCTGGGCATTGAAGACTGTGTCTAATTACTCTGCTACACTGTTTCTGTAGAAAGCAAAATGCAGCAGAAGTGAAGTCTGGAAAGGCAGTCAGAAGACGTGGGGTGGGAAATGGGGGGTGAGGGTTGTGGGGGTGGGAGTGGAGAGGAGAGGAGGAAGAAACCAAGGCTCAGAGAAGTCTAAGGATTGTTCAAGATTACACAGGAAATCATCAATGATAATGTTGGGACTGCAGTGTCCAGAGTCTCCATCATCATCACCATCATCAAAAATGTTTCGTGAGCCTTTACAAAGCATATACAATGATAACCATTTTTCTAGGCTGGGAACGGTGGCTCACATCTGCAATCCCAACACTTTGAGAGGCCGAGGTGGGTGGAGGAGGCCAGGAGTTTGAGACCAGCCTGGATGACATGGCAAAACTCCATCTCTATTAAAAATACAAAAATTAGCTGGGCCTGGTGGTACATGTCTGTAATCCTAGCTACTCGGGAGGCTGAGGCACAAGAATTGCTTGAACCCGGGAGGCGGAGGTTGCAGTGAACCGAGATCGTGCCACTGCACTCCAGCCTGGGCAACAGGGTGAAACTCTGTCTCAAAACAAAACAAAACAAAACAAAACAAAACAAAACAATTTTTTCTCTACACACTACACATACTAACTTAATGATATCAGTATGTTAATTACCATTGGGATTTTACAGATGAAGAAACTGAGGCTTAAAGACGTGAAGCAAATAAGCTCCTCGCAGACAGAGTGAGCTCAGTGTATGTGACTCCAGAGCTGGGCTTTTAGTCACCACAGGAAGTAAGGCTATATCTTTCTTTTTTAGGAATCTGTTTGAAGGAATTAGGTCTGTGTTTGGTCATTATTGGGAAATGAGTGCAGATATGTGCACTTGTCCTCAAATAACCAGGTCCTTTACAGAACCAGGTGGTCCACTCCCTGACTTGGCTTGATAACCATTTACCATTGAGGAAAAAGAGTGGAAGTGTCAACATTTACTGTACATATTATGATTAATACAAATGTCAACATGCTTCTGATCTTGGAGGAGGGGAGGAAAAGCAGAGGTGTTCATTAAGAGTGCTTGTAAGATATCCATTCAAAGGTGGAAAAAAAGTGGCTATTTATTTGACCTGGATATCCAGTGAAAAGCACCCATGTTTGTTCCTAGCTAACAAGTGGAACCATCTCCATTTGGAGATAAGAGGCCTGTTACTTTAGGGAGTTTCACCAGTTGTCCTTTGAATGTGGGCATGATCTTTTGACCATATCAAGACAGGCCTGTTTGCAAAAGGACAGCTTCTAGACCATTTGCCACCTCATCTTGAACTCAGTGATTTTTGCCAGTCTGGGACTGAAAGGTTGGATGTAATCCCCATAAAGGGTTAGAACCAAATACTGGTTTTAATTGATAAGCAATATAATTGATTTGGTTTATTTATTTTAAAAAAACTGTTGAGTATCTGTTATTCAATCACTGTGCTAGCTGCTGAGGTTCCCACAGGAAATGAGACAAGAGACCAGCCCCCATATAACTTACAGTAGAGTGACAGGAGGGACACATAAGCAGGTTGGTACAGTGGTAATTGTAAGTGGCAAGTGCTATTGTGGAAACTGTAAAATGTGTCATGAGAATGGACAGAAGGGACCCATGCCAGCCTTGGGTGAAGAGCACATGTGAACTCACACACATGACGTGCATGTTAGAGTGGGGAGGCTTTCTGTGGAAATAATTCTAAGCTGAGTCTTAAAGGAGAATAGGAATTAGCAAGGGAAAGGAGGCTGGAGTGGGTGCTCTGGGCAGTGGCCTAGCAGCAATCACCAGAAGCCTGTAAAGCAGGGAGTGAGGGACAACCTGGCTAGAGAGCTGTAAGCAATCGGTGCAGCTAGAGGATGCAGCGGGAGAGGGAGGAGATGAAGCAGGGTTATTCACAGGGAGCTTCCTCAGCTTTGCAAAAGAATTTGGGTTTAACACTGAGGGTGATGGGGGAGCCATAGGAAGAATTTAAATCGGGGCAGTGGAGTGGTTAGATTTGTGTTTTGGAAAGGCTAGTATGGGAAAAGGTAGACTGGAAGGGGGCAAGTTGGAAGCCAGCGAGAACCCTTTGCAGTCATGTAAGCAAGCCACGATGGAAGCCTGAACTAGATTAGGGGCGGGTGGATGTCCAGAAATTGATAGGTTAGAGTTAACTTTAGGTTGCCCTGATTATTTTTTTTCACAAGCTAGATCACTTCCTTAACATAAATACAATTGACTTTTCTGTTGAAAAAGCAAAAAAGTCTGAGAAAAGTTTAAAAATACCATTATACTTATTCATAATTACTAATTTAATATTCACCCCTTGCAGACATTTGAAAAATATATAAAAACTGTAGGAAGAAAATAAAAATTATTCATAAGTTTATAATTCAGAGATAATCACTGTCACAATTTTGGTATTTTTTTCCTAGGCATTTCTTCTAGTGTAATGGATTTATTTTAAACTTTTTTACTGTGAAAAGTTTTAAACATATTCAACAGTAGAGGAAATGTACAATTAACCCAATATACCCACTTCAGCTTCTATAACCAGCAGTCTTCTGCCATTCTGCAGTTGAATGTTAAACTTAAAAACAGGTCTTCATATTTTCTTTTACTCTAAAAATTTGACTTGTGTAATTTTGTTCTTGTAATCCTGGGCGTTTGGCAGGTGCTTACCCTGCTAGCTCTTTGGCCATTTTCAGATGTTATGTATTCACTCAAAACGTTTAATGTGACAGTAAAAACATCTGAGCCTCATGGTATACCACTGGAGACTTGAAAAAAACCCAGCTGATTCCCCACCTCCTTGATGGAGACCAATGCAGAGGATAAGTATTTCATGGAGAGCTATCCCCAGCAGGAACTAACAGCTTGTGTTTTGACTACTCACCATGGTTGTCTCAGCAATGGAACCAAAGCTGTTGATGAAAATGTTGCAGCTCACGTTCACTGGGGGACCTGCCAATCAAGAGAGATTCCTGCTTAACCCCATGGCCATGGAAGAACTCACAGGGTAGGACTCATTCCCAGAACACTGACTTCTGGAATGGATCGCCTTTGGTGGAGGAGATCCTTGCTTACTCTCCACCCCACCCCCAAGCACCTGGGATTCCCAGCTACCATTTAACATCTCTATGTCAGATTTCCTGGTCCCCAAGTGAGCACCAGGTACAGAACACCAGAGGCTGAGCTGAAATGTACTTTCATTAACACAGGATAATTCATCATCCGCCATATGGTTGAAATTCCTTCCCCAAGTCCCATCGGCTGCCTTTCAGCCACAAATTAGTGGCTGAAATATATTTATGGCTACAACATTTGGAGGCCATCTTGGGAATTACAAGGAACAGCAAGCTCCTTGCCTTGAACTTATGAACCAAGAATGATTGTCTGAAAGGCATTGATGGGAATTACCAGCTGAGGAATTCAGAAGGAACCTCCGGGGAAGTCCACAGACTTTGTTAAATACTTTCCGAGCAAGTCTTCTGAATCCTACTGCAAAGCGTAGGAAAGAAATGGAGGCTTATTTACTGCTTTGCTATCTCATTGCTAGAGGAAATGTTGTCTCACTGAAGCCCAATCTCTTCACTTTATACTATCAATTATAGCAGTTGCCATTTACTAAACATTAGGGGGGTTACTGCTGTGCTGAGAGTATTATTAACATCATTTCATTTCATCCTTTCAGCAACTCCAGGAGAAGGTATGGTTATTACCTTCATTTTACAGAAGAGAAAACAGAGGCTCAGAGAGGTTATTTGTTCATGGCTACATAACTAGTAAATGGGTGAGTCAGAGTTTGAGTTCAGATTTGTCTAACTCCAAGGGTGCTCATCTTAATGGCTATTCTGCAGGAAACAGGTTTAGAGGAAGGAAGGGGCATGGTCCCGATCACACAGACAGTGGCAGAGTCCAGAATTTTCAGCAAGGGGTTTCCAAATAAGCTGACAAAAAGGGCTGACATAAAATAACCAAAGAAAAATGTGAGACTATGGGTAAGAGTGGTAAAAACAGCAGGAGTCCAGGCAAGAGAAGTTCTGGAGAATGAGGCAGGAAAGACCTCAGAAAGGTGATGACCTGGAGATGACTTTGAAGGTGAATAGGACTTGGATAAATGGTCACAGCCCTTCACATGAAGATTGTAATTTGCAATTTGTGATTTTCTTTTCAGGTCTACTTTCTTGATTCCTATGAGTTACTGAGGTAGGCAGGGCAGAATTCTTGTTCCTACTTGACAAAGGTAGCACCAAGAATTTTAGTAACTCACCTAGGCTCATTCAACTAACAAGTGGTAGAACCAGGACTTGAACCAAAGTTTTCTCATTGTGGAAAGAAGAAAGTAGATATGTCCTTATGCCCTCTGGTACCCATTGCATTCTGTCCCTCTTGAAAGAGTAGCCTAAGCATTTTGCTCAAATTAAGCTAGGATCAGAAGTCTTGGCATATAGGAGGGGACTCAGTCTTGGGATGAGAATCTAGGTTTTTCCTTCAAGGGATTATCAGTATCTCTGGGTTTTGGACATAACTCCAGCACTCACTGGTTGGTTGAGCTTGGCAATGCCTTTTCTCTGTCCTGGGCCTCAATTTCCTCATCAATCTGGAGAGAGAGTAGCTCTTGATCTAGGCAGTCAGTCTCAGCTTCAGTGATGTGGAATTCCTTTATGGAAGCTATCCATTTGCATTTCAGGGTTGTAAGATTTTAGGGCTGGAAGGTTTCTTAAAGGTCACCTCATCAATTTCTCCCCAAACTGAAGTGCAGACAGGTTTATCTGCAGTAGAATCATCTGGGAACCTGTTAAACTACAGATTCTTTGGCCCAACCCCATACTAGGTGAAACCAAATCTCTGAGGTTAGCCCAAGAGTCTAGTGTTCAGAGAGCTACCTGGGTGAGTCTCATGTACAGCCAGGTTTGGGGACCACTGCTGTAGACCAGCTACCCATTCAAGGCTGAGCGCCTGAATACTTCCAGCAGTGGGAAACTCATTTTTTCTTGAGCAGCCCTTTCCATAGTTGGATAGCTCTGTCTGCGAAAATTTTTTTCCTTGTGCTGAGTGGAAGTCTGCCT
The DNA here is from genome assembly GCF_000951045.1 of Mandrillus leucophaeus. Taxonomy (NCBI): domain Eukaryota; kingdom Metazoa; phylum Chordata; class Mammalia; order Primates; family Cercopithecidae; genus Mandrillus; species Mandrillus leucophaeus. The sequence continues at coordinate 116,952 of NW_012102943.1, read as the reverse complement.
CCTTGTCACTTCCACCTAAACAAAGGTCAGGTGGAAAAAACCTGAATGGTCAGGATTTTTCTCCTTCATTTAGACTCAGACCCAGGTTTTTTTTTTGTTGTTGCCTCATGCCATTAAGATACCCCAAGGAGTTACTGCCTATGCCTTGAAATGATGTGCACAGAGTTCCCATCCAGTCCCTGCAAGTGTCTGGCACTGTGACTCCAATTATAAATTAGTTTCTGATTTATGTGTGTGAGAGGGCGCCAGCCAAAAGGATCCTATGGGGAGGTGCGGTTCATTGAAATAAATCTGAAATTAAATTATCCTTGAGAAAATTACAATTCAGCTGCCTTTGGCAGCAGGATAATGTATATATTTCATTAAATATTAAAGTTTAATTTTGCTTTTTTTTTTGTATGTATTTGCATTGGGCTGTGCCCCTGATCCTAGGAGCCATTATAATACACAAAGTCATAAAGAAGACACAGAGTGAGTGACAGAGCTGGAATGGCATAGTCCTGCTGGATCATTTTACAGATGCAGAAACAGAGGCTGAGATACAGTAAGTGTCTCATTTGGGGTCATGCCTGTCAGGTAAGTAGAGGGAGGACTGGAATGCTGTTTTAGTGCCCTTTACTTCCACCTCACAGTGTCTTTGCCATTGTTCTCTGCAGAGTGTGCTTGGTATTCCCGGCTACCCGTGTTTTCACGAGGGTCAGGAGCAGGGAAAAGCACTTAAGGCAGCTGCTGCGTGATGGATCCCTCCGTAGAGTTTTTAAACGATACCGACCTCTTTCTATCATGTTGGAGTCATAGGGGCCCTGATCCTCAATGGCCTTTTCAGGAGCTCTATGGTTTGTATGGGGTTTTGGGGAATCTGATTTGTGTCGGTGGAAGCAGGAAAGGCATCAAAGGGCTCAGGGGCAGAAAATCCTCTTGGCACTTTTTCAGGCCTCAGCACAAAGGAGGGCAGAGAAAACTTCTTAGCTCCTGCGGTGGGGCTCCAGGAAGCTGCACCTCATTCTCAGTCAGGTGGGGGTCGAGGGAGTTAAGGCTAGTGCAGGGTTGAGAGGTGCCTAAAAGATGAACTAGTTCTGTAGATATTGGGCCCAAGTGTTCTGAGTCAGGTTCTCAGAGTGGGAAGGTTGGAAGGACCTTGATTCAGTGGTCAGGATAAAATTTTATTTCTTAAAAACGTCCACTTCTAAGTAAGTAAATAAATAAATGAACAAATAAATAAATAAATCACTATTATTAGAAAAAGAATTAAGTTAGAGTAACTGGGTTCAAGTCTCTGGTTTTCACAGCATGACTTGAAAAATTCACTTAACTACTCTAAGCCCTAGCATATTTGTGGGCTCATTTATTTATTTATTCATTCCTTTATGAAGGTTTACGGGGGCTTTTCTATGTGTCAAGTACAGTGGTATGCACAAAGAATAATACATAAACTCTGGATGCACCCACATTCAACAGTTGAAAGAGTTCCTCTCTCAGAGCAAGACCATGGCGCCTCTACATAGGATGGAGTTCTGAGAGAGCCCACCAGGGGGCGTGGTGGACTAGAATTCCTAAAAGCAACGAGGGACAGAGGATGCAACATGGTTGTCGAGGGCCCTAACCAGTTCTTGGAAGTGTTTGATTTGGCCGACACGGTTTTTAAAAGAGACGACTTAGTTGTCAATTTGCAAGATTTCAGATAAAACCTCAGACTCAAGTCTTGTATTGGAAGGCCTGGCTGTACAGGGTCTGCATTCCTGCCTGACAGCCATTAACAAGAGCTGAGAAGTGGCTACCCTTAGATAAGCCCTATGTTTTCTGGTTTTATTTTCTTGTCTCCACCCCGCTTCATTCATATACTATCGTTGTCTTGCCCCTCTAGGTATCAGAGATTGTGATCCTGGTGAAGGCTTGAGCTGAGTGTGCTGGGGGCAGCAACCTTGTTCTTGACTTACCTGTCCTTGGGGTTATGCTAACAATGCTGGAAGCTATGGCCTCAGGAACAAGGTGCAGGGGGAGTGAAGGAGCCTTGAGGTAAACGGGGGAGAGTGGGCCCAAACAGAGACCTGGGTGCATCTCCCAGAACATTTTCTATTTGCAGAGTTGTGCGGAGCAAGCACTCTGAGAAGGGGACTGAGAGCAGGGGGCAAAGTGAGCAAATATTAGGAAGCTGTTACCAGCTGTCACATGCCTTGTTTAGTCTTGAACGTGAGCCAAAGGAACAGTGAGGAAGGGCACCTGAAATCAAGGCTTGTCTAGGAGGCTGGCTGCAGGTCCTTGGAATAAGATTTTTCCTAGGGTGCTGGGAGGAAGGTCAGAGTGCATAGGCTGCCAAGGAGGTCCTTAAGACTGCACTTGCAGGGTTCTGCTTGGCAGTTTGAGATGGCTGCAACCTCCTGAGGCATCAGTAAACAAAGGGAACTAGTCTCTTGGTTATAGACACTAAGTTCCCATAGGATTGTGAGAGGTAAAAGAACCTTTTCAGATTATCTGGAGTAGAGTTTGTGAACTGGCAACCCATAGGGCATATGTGGGTCACAAACATGTTTTATTTGAATTTACATGTTTTAGGAATTAGGTAGTCTCACAGAGATCTCGGTATCTGGCTCTTCTTGGAATACTTGATGTTCTGGCAACATGGGGCCTACATTTCTGCAGGGCAACTAGAGACTGGGGCTAAGGAGAGGCTGCCCCTGTAGAGGAGCCTGTACCTCTATTTCTTCATAGTCTCTACCACTCCCTATGGTCTTACTCTTGGTTTGCCTCACTGATTTAAGTTATCAACGCTGGTAGGCATTTGAAATTATGACTCTGATTTAGACTAAAATTTTTCAAAATTATTTGTTAGCCCATGGGAAACTTTCAGCTGAAGAATTTTAGTTGGGACCCCATTATTGAAAATAAAAGTGGAGCTGCTTGGGGAGGAGCAGCGTGGGCTTGCTCATCATGCCCTCTGCTTCTCCTTTGGGGGCACCTGATGGAAGCCTGAAAGCTTCGGGAAGCGTATGTTTAAAAGCTGCCGAAGTAACCAAGCCCATCACTGCGCAGATGAGGAAACTGATGCCCAAAGAAAGGGAGAGACTCATCATCTAAGCTCAGAGAATAAACTCGAGCCCAAACTTGAACCCTTTTCTCCACGTTCCATGTTTATCCTTCTTTCCATTATACAAGAGGTAGCAGATAGTTTTTAATTCACTTTTGGACTCCTGGAAACCAGAGGTGCTGTTAAATTGAGTCCTCTGAGGCTTTGTCTGGGCTTGGCGGGAGAGAAGACTGAATTGATTAAGAATATCTGCCTTGGGTAGAGGAAAGAGTCATGAGATTCACACTGTGTATTTACTATCTGCGTGCAATACCATGCAGCTTGCTGCTTTAATGTGGGAAAGCATTTCCCTGTGGGTCTGGAAGGAATGTTTTCTCTACCTTTAAAATTGGGCCTGATCCTGGCGTCATATCCGGAGGTTCTCCCCATTAACTTATCCAGGAAATCCGAGGGTGACATAGGCTTGGGTGCGGAGCGAGCAGCTTCAGCCTCCTTAGAAGCAGCAAGGCTAAGGAGGAAGAGAGGAAAGCAAAAGGTTAATGATGGCTCTTTCTCACACTGTGATCAGATCCCAGCCTTGTCCAACCTCTGTAGAACCACAAGAGTGTTCTTAGCTGGAGAAATGGGTAATATGGATCCTTAATGAGGTAAGGCCCTGGTTAAATTGTTTACCCAGCCCAAATATCAGCCAGCATGGTATCCTGGCAGGCAGCCAAGTGTCTGATTGATGCTGAGAAGTCACTGACATTTTTAGGGCTTCATCTCTGGGATTTTGAGTAACCACACTTGGCAGCTGGGTGTTCCTGGGAGAGAAGAGTGGAGGGTGAGTCTTTTGGTAGACCTAACCCTGTGTTGGGCAACTGCACTCTCATAGGTCCATGGAGACACACAGACAGAAAGAATGTTAGAGATCAAATAATTTACCATTTCCTCAAGGTTTATTTTCAGAATCAGAGTCACCAGTTTTTTAAAAAGTTGCAAAGTCAGATGCATTCTGGAACACAAATTTTATCAGGCATTTTTACCTCAAGTCTCCTCAGAAGCTTTGACAAGCTTATGTGCTTGTACTTACGGGATCACTGTCTCAAGAAACATATACTTCAGAAAATCTCACTTGGGAAATTGAGGCCCAGTTAGCAGAAGGGACTGATGTAGGACCCAGAGTAAATCGGTAGTAGCCTACTTCACTGTATCGAGAGTTAGGTGATTAGAAATCAGACTGTGGGGATGCATCACACTGTTTCTGTCACCCCTCTCCCACCCCACACCCATTCAACAAAGTGGCTTTAGGGCCCCATTCATACCGCAGTATGAATTACTCATGTATTAAGAACGTGACCCTCCCTCTGCCAAACTCTTTATTTATTTATTTAATTTTAAGTTCTGGGATACATGTGCAGAATGTGCAGGTTTGTTACATAGGTATACATTTGCCATGGTGGTTTCCTGCACCTATCAACCTGTCATCTAGGTTTTAAGCCCCTCTTGCATTAGGTATTTGTCCTAATGCTCTCCCTTCCCTTGCCCTCCACCACCCTACAGGCCCTGGTGTGTGATGTTCCCTTCCCTGTGTCCATGTGTTCTCATTGTTCAACTCCCACTTATGAGTGAGAACATGCAGTGTTTGGTTTTCTGTTCCTGTGTTAGTTTGCTGAGAATGATGGTTTCCAGCTTCATCCATGTCCCTGCAAAGGACATGAACTCATTCTCTTTTATGTCTGCATAGTATTCCATGGGGTATATGTGCCACATTTTCTTTATCCAGTCTATCACTGATGGACATTTGGATTGCTTCCAAGTCTTTGCTATTGTAAATAGTGCTGCAGTAAACATACATGTGCATGTATCTTTGTAGTAGAATGATTTATAATCCTTTGGGGTATGTATACCCAGTAATGTATTGCTGGGTCAAATGGTATTTCTGGTTCTAGATCCTTGAGGAATTGCCATGCTAAACTCTTAAAGCATATAGATTTCAATAAGAGTCAATGTTGGAGTCTCAAAGGTTGAAGAACACTAATTTGGGTTGCTTTGGGCAACTGAGCTTTCCTAGTAGTGAAATTATATCCAGGAGATAGTTAGGAGCCATGAGCAGCACTGACATGTGCTTGTGGGACTGGGATGTTGGAAGAAATGCATAGAGATATGAATGTGTGTGTGTGTGTGTGTGTGTGTGTGTGTAAGGTGGAAGCTTCTGTCACCTAGCCAAGCAGCGCATAACGTTCCCCAAGGATTTGTACCCAACCTGTCTTGTTCTTCCTCTCGGCTTCTTTTCTGGTCTCATCAGTTGTAACTGTTTAAGCAATCAGTTAATAATGGATGACTCTCAAATCTGTCACCACCCTGGTCTCTTCTTTAAAACCCCCTTCCTAATTTGAAAACACCTGTGGGACACATTTATCTCAATATTCTGCCAGTGTCTCAAATTCATCTCCTAAACTGAACTCTACAGCTTCCTTCCCAGACTTGCTCCTTTAAATCGGTTTCCCCAGATGACGTCAATATACTTCCGCTCTCTAGGATTAGAAGCCTCAGAGCCGTCTTGTCTCCTTGCTCCTCCACCCCCCTCAACACCCATAAACTCACTCACCAGGTGCTGATGTAGTTATCTGTGTTTGTGTTTTAAGAGCAGGAGTCATGGTGGTTTTATTTATTATTTGTTTGTTTGTTCTTTCATTCCCCACTGTGTCTACCATGGTGTCTCATACTTAATTGGTGCTCAGTAATTGCACAGTGAATGAATGAATGAATAATGTGCTACTTTAATTAATCAAATATCCTGGCTAGTAAAAAGTGTTCATAAATATTTATACATGGATTAATAATTTTAAAATAATTAGACTATTATACACAGTAATGGAAAATACTGAAAGCAATCTGGCATTGCTTTGAAGATTCAGAGGGTATTCTAGGACTCTTTAGACACTCTTACTCTTGCTTAATAATCTGAAGATCCTTACTCATATCGTGGGGAGCTAATTTTGATGGACAGGGTAAGGAACAAATGCGCTTTAGTTTCTTTGTGTGTGTCTATGGATGTAGGTGAGTTTGTGTGATGTGGGCGGGTTTCTAGGTATGACTGTATAGATGTGTTATGTATACAGATGGATGGATGTGTATGGATGTATGTGGAGACTAGAGTGTGCATGGTGGTGTTTGCAGATGCATAGTGAATTGGGTCACATAGATATCTGCAAAATGTGAATTTCTGTGTTCATGTGTATGTATGTCAAGTATCACATTTAGTATGGGCATTTTTTGTGTGTATATGTGAGGTGTCTGTATGTGAGCTGTATATATACATGGGATACAGGCTGTGAATGTGTAAAATGCTTCTGTAGATGTATGTCTGTGATGTGCATATTGCATGTGTTTGTTTTTGAAATGTACTGTGAAACATAATATAGAATAATGCAAGAGAGTGAAAAGAACAGATGATTTGGAATTCATCCTGTTTTAGTCATTTATTAGCTGTGCTACCTTGGGAAAGTTACTTAACCTGTCTGAGGAGCTTTAGTTTTCTGACCTGTCAAATGAGTTTTGCGTGAGGAATAACTGAGGTAGCATAGTTAAATACCTAGGACTGTTCTTAGAACACAGCAAGCGCTTGATACATTGTTTTTCTCTTTGCGGCATGGGGTGTGTGTGTGTGTGTGTGTGTGTTTGAAGCAGTTCAGAGCGGGTCTGGGGCTGCTCCTTGTCTCACAGCGCTTTCAGCTGCACGGTGGAGCCCACATGGCTGGAAAGCCCCCCCAGATGCTTCCCATGGCCCACAGTTGGGGCCACAGTCCATTCAGCACTGGACTCATGGCTGCTGTGTGCCTCTGGTGTGGGCAGAGGGGACCACAGGCACACAATTAGTGATTTATGACTTTTCTGCTGTTATAATTCACTTCCAGAACCTCTCTAGAAGTGGCAGTTATGAAGCTTTCATAAGCTCCCTTACTCTCTCCAACCCCTCCTCTCTGATAATAAGATTTGGGAACGTAGTACTCCCTCCCAGCAGTTCCTGGAGCACAAGTGATCTCTTGGCCCTTAGGTCTCTCTCATAAGCCTGAATCCTATTAGGCAGTAAAGTGGGAGAATGAATTTGCCCCAAATTATCCCATACCATTTGCTATTGCCATAACATGCCATTTAATACCAGAATCCTCCCCAAAGCTGAAGAGTCTTCTGGTTATTCTAACTTGCATGTCTGCAATAAGGTATTTGCAGTCTGGTCACCCAGCCACTGGCTCACTTAAAACCTTGGCACTGAGCCGAAGTGGAGGGAATGAAGACTCCGGGGGGTTAAGTTACTGCCCTCGGGTCACACAGCACTTCAAAGACAGAAGGAATTAGAACTTACATTTTCAAGTGTTGACTTATCCAAATGCTACAACGTAAGGGAAAGTCCTTCGTAAATTGTGAAGAGTATAAAATCATGATAGTCATGCTATTATTACGATTTGTTTCTGAAGCTTGTTCTGCCCTGTTATATCCAAGCAAGTCAAAACATGTGTCTGAATTCTAGCAATCTGTATATACACTGCTCTGAATTTGCCACACTGAAAAATGGAGAGGAAATCGTTGTGAACTACCCAGTGATCCTCTGTTTTGTCGAGTGATTCACAATAGCATATTCTGAGAATCTCTAGTCCAGCCTCTCCCATATATTGTTTACCAGCTGTTTCCTGTTAGCACTTTCATAATTTTTGCCCTGTTTGTTTACTACCTCTATCATTCACTTAATTATTTTCATTAAGTTGCCTCACTTCTTTCAAGCTTAAACTTACTTAAAAGGAAACTATATTTCAGTACTCACAAATAGAAAACTAATATTACTTGCCATAATGGAAGAGAACCATAATAGCAAATACAATGACAACAAGACAAAAAGAGAAGAGGTTACAATTCTAGTGATCTGCTGCTTGCCAATGTTCTGAGCCCAAGGCCTCCTCTAAGTTACAAAGGAAGTGCAGCAAGTGTAGGACAGGCGTTAGAGGCATATTAACACCTAACGAGACTTCTGGAGATAATAAGAACGATTGGAAGAGAATTGGTTTAATAATGATTTATTGTTATTGTGTCAATCACTTCAAATCCTCCTCCTCCCTCACTGTGCCCTAGGCCAAAAATTCTCAACTCTTTTCCAAATACAAAGGCTCCATATTAATGCCAAAGTAGCTATGCCTCCCTCCACTTGATAATCCTTGTACATTTCTGTCTATATTTAGACAGCACAATTTGCACAGGATTATTCAAAACTCCCCCTCTCCACCCCAGTGAATCTGATGTGCTGTGCATCTGTGTAGAGTAAATATGCACTGGGGAGCTCTTTTAGTACCACCATTCCCAGTTAACTTAAGCATTTGCTTATAGACCATGAGCTGCTGGACAGAAGAGCTGGGAATGAATCTGAGAAATAAAACACTCAATTGTTAAAATTTTCTGACCTTATGACAGTATTTGGAAATGATGCAGTTTTTTTCAGGGATTACTAAAATATGGTGGGTGAATCAGACTCAGTTTAGGCGGATTTGATTAATGGTAAATTTCAGAAAGACAGTGAGGTCTTCTGAGACCAAGTTTTCTATTCCTTATTACGATAGATGCACTGACTATACAAAACATTAGACTATTATACACAGAAATGAAAAATACTGAAAGCAATCTGGTGTTGCTTTGAAAATTCATAGGGTATTCTAGGACTATTTAGACACTCCTGCTTAATAATCTGAAGATCCTTATATCCTGAAGAGCTAGTTTTGATGGACAGGATGAGGAACAAATATATTTTAGTTTCTTTTTGTGTGTCTATGGATATAGGTGAGTTTGTGTGATGTGAGCAGGTTTCTAGGTATGATGTATTAGGTATGTTATGTATACAAATAGATGGATGTTTATGGATGTATGTGGGGATTAGAGCATGCACTAGACTTTCCACCACCTTCTGGTCAGGGGATTTGTCACACTAAGAGACTTTGGTACTTAAAGGACCTCGGATGTTACTCCTAATGACAGAGACCATGCAAAGCTCCAGGAGTAGAGTTCAACAGAGGGGTTGGAGGCAGGGTGATGTAATGAAGTTGGGGGCTGTGTGACCTTCAGTGAGTCACTTCCCTTGTTGGCTTTCAGTTTCCCCAGTTATACAATGAAATTAAGATGATCTCTAAGAGCCCTTCCATCCCTCAGTCATCATTTTATGGGTCTATAATATTCCTTCTTTTTTTTTTTTTTCATACACCTGGTCTGGGAATCCAGATTTGTCTGGACTTCTTTGGAGGAATGGGATTTTGTATCTTGGTTCTTCCTCACCTAGTCTCAAGACTTTTTTCTCCAAAGGGTCAATCTGTTTCTCAAGGTTTACTTGGAAGAAAGGCCAGATGAATGTTCAGATTCTCATTCTTCAGTTGCAGCATCAATTGGAAATAGGGAATCAATGTAAAACTGGCAATCTGAATTACAAATGAGCTAGGGTTGACAGTAAAACTGGGGAGAAACAATTTCAGCTACATTTTACATGGCACCACACCCCCAAGAACCACTCTGGGTTAGCAGAGGGGATCCCCCTAGTCGATTCCCTCTCTCCAGTTCACCATGAGCAGAGAAGTCCAGGAGATCAGGATGGGAAAGGGGCAGAAGAGGGACTAAGAGGCTGAGAGCAACCAAGGGAAGGACCCAGACAGCTGGAGGAGGAACTTGGAGGTGCAGATTGAGGACAGGGAGGTGGGAGGTGGAAGAGGAAGAGGACACTGTGAAAATGAAGGAGTTTGAGGCACGGTCAGCACTATAATTGAGGAATTCAGTAAGCACAGTGGACAGGTACCCAACTACACTTGGTGAGAGGATGAGAAGTCTCCAAGAGGCTTTGTGGAGAAAATGACGTTTTAAGTAAAACTTGAAGGTTAGGTATGGAGTTGGCCTGGAAAAATACAGGAGGAAGAGTGTTTGGGGTAGAAGGAACAGCATGTGTAGTTTAGAAGTGAGAGACAACTTGGAGAACTGAAAGAAGAGTTCAGTGTGTGTATGAAGGAGGGAGGGAGAGAAGAGAATGGGAAATGATGAGAAATGAAGATGAAACACTTGCGGGTAGGCTCTGTCTTGTTCAGTGCCTGGCAGGTAGTAGTAATTAAAAATTCGATTTGACTGGCCTTTGCCCTCTAATTATTTATTGTCCAGTAGATAGAATAGTTTAGGTACTTAAGAAATTATAAGAGGTTGCCACTCTGCTTAGGTGGCATAATTGGACTGCTATGGTGGCTTAGTGGTGGAAGGCAGTATTTGGGGGTAAGGCAGGGATTAATTAGAGAAATCGTCTGAGTTTTATTAATTGTAGCCTCTGTGTGCTTTTAGAAAGACCCAACATTTGCCATTTTCAAATTGTGTATTCAGGGGAGAAAGCTTTCTCTTGCCCCATTGCCTGTGGGCTGTCTTTTTCTAAATGAAAAAGAAATAGTGGATGGTGAGGAGGGGTGGGTGGGTGTCCTGGTCTTCTGGGAAGAGGTGGGGCTGAGCTGGGCTGGCACCCTTGGCTTTCTAGGCTGAGCCAGTTTCCTATCCCTGGCTCTGATCCCAAGGGACTTGGGGCTTGTCGTGCAGCCTGGGCCCTGCTGGTCACCCTCGGCTTTGCCTGAGTTGGATCATCAGGTCAGCATCTGGCTTCCCCCAGCCAGCTGTGCAATTCTGATTTTATTTGATTGCAGTAAGGGGCTTAGGCTGGCCAGGGAGTGCTTGACATTTTATTACTGTCACTTCATGATCTGCTAAGCACCCCTGGGAACAGAATGTCACAGTTGGCATGCCCTGAGCCCAATTCACCTCAGGGTCTTAGGGAACAAGACACCTCTCCCTCTTCCTGTCCTACCTCCCACAGTTATTACTGCCCCCTATAGGGAACCCTTATCTGAATAAGAAGCACATGTATTTGCACATGATTTTCTTCTTGTAGCAATGTAAAATCCTGGATTCTTGGAGCTGGACTAAACCTTAAAATCTCATCTGGTTCTGTCTCTGCACCTGAGGAAGTCTGGTCCTCTAGGGATCCCATATACTATGTAGCATCAATTTCTATGTTTTCCTCTGGATAGCCTTCCATCCACTAACTCTCCTGCCTTATCGTATGTATCCCCACAAAGTAGGACCACCTAGAGAAAGGTGAATGAGGTACCTAGCAAAATTTAAGGAGGCACTCCATCCCAGGGTTGCATAAATGCCAATCCTGCACTTGCAGGAACCAGAGAGTGAGCACCTCATTAAATTTTGTGCCTCACCTGCTTCACTCTAGTCCTGGCCCTGCTACAACACCCTAAATCCCTCAGCCTGGTCTATAGGGTGGAATTTCCTGTAGATTATCAAATCTATTCACGTGATGAGGGGGTCTCTTTACCTCTTATGGCATCCCACTTTATTTTCAAAAAGTTTCTTGTTTTTCTTGTTTGGTGGCAAGAAATGACATTAATTGAGCACCTGCTGTTCCTAATGTGGACTCTGAATTGCACATTACATATTTTATCCCGTTTAATCCTCCAAACAGCCTGAGAGGCAGGGATGCCTGTCCCCATTTTACAGGTGAGAAAAGTGAGGCTTAATCAATTTTGTGGCTTGTGACTTGATCTCTCCAGCTCTGGCATTCCACACTGTATTTGCTTACATTACATTGACATTTTCTTTTTTCTCATCTTCCTTACTGTATGCGCATGTGTGAAGCCTGGAGTCAGGACAGCCCTGGTCTTTTCTGGTTCAAGCCAAACTTTCAGCTCTGTAACCTTCTTTTTTCTCAGAATTGGGGCCATCAAGGTGTTATATAGACAAAACCCTGAAATCATGATTTTCACAAATGTCTCTTCAGGCTCTCAATAAACATGGTTTTCATGAAGAGCCTGGCACACAGTCAGAGCTCAATAAATATTTGTTAAATGGATGATCTATACCTGAAATTCCAGAGGAAGCTTAATTTAGCTGTGCAGCATTATTTGGCATCAGTGATAGGATTTGACTGGAGTCCAAAGAGTCCTAAACTCTGGCCCTGATACTCTTAGTCAGCCCCTTGGGAAAATATTTAATGTCCTCAGGGAAAATACAAGGCAGAAAAATAAGAGAAAAAGTCATTTCTTTCAGTGGTATTCACATGAAATGTCTTGGACCACTGGCCTAGGTCAAACCTATGTTTACACATAAACCCTACATTCCTGCTTCCTTATGTCCCTATTTATAATTCTACCACAACCATCTCACTTTGCCCCAACTGTGTCTATGTGTCTTACTCGGAAAAATTTTCCCATGCCTCTGACTTTCAGTGTTATTGTGCAGTCTGGTCCTATGGTGAAAGAATGCTTGGCTTAAGCCTGGGGGCATCAAGTGGCCCTCAGATGAGTTACAGTGTGAAGAATCCAGGGGGATTCTTCAGAGGCTTGAGTGTGGAAGAACAGGCCTTTTGGGTTTACTCTGACTGAGGGAAAGCTCTTAGCAGGCCCTACATAATCAGCATGCATCCCACGAGTTGGACAGAAGAGCAAATGGCTCTCATTACCTTCAATGCAGCCTTTTTTTTAATCAGATGAATCTCACTGGAGAAATGTGCCTTTGTACAGAATGGAGCCCAGGCTTCTGGACAGAAAGTTTTAGGAAAAAAGATTGCATTAATCAGCAGGCATTGGTCATTTGAGGTTGCAAAGGCCTGGGAGTATAGATATTGAGGAGACATAGCAACAGGATAAAAACAGATGAAGACATGATATTAGCTAATGACAGTAATGGCTATCATTCATTGATACTTCACATATTTCACTGTATTTAATCTCTTCTCAATACCATGAAGATGACATCATTATCCCCATTTTACAGATGAGGAAGCTGACACTTTCATTTTCAGAAAATTTACCTGAGGTTATGCAGTTTGTAAATGGTAGCCCCATGAGACAACTGGTCTCTGATGCCCATGGTATTAATCATTATAATATATTGACCCTTCCGAGTGATAGTGATTTGCAGAGTCCCTCTGAGGAGCCTCTCTGATTCATGATATAACTGTTTCCTCATAACTCTGGAATTAAAACTGGGAATTTTAGAGCTCTGGGAATTGGAAAGTATGGGTTGGGAACAATGTAATTGATAATCACTTGCACACATGTAACACTTTCAGTTTTTATGGCACTTCTAAATCCATCACTACATTTGATCCTCACATCTGCCCTGTGACAGCATCTCCATGTCCCGGTGATGACAGCGAGGCTCAATTGAGAGGTAGGAGGCCTGCTCAGTCTCAGATGGTAGAACCATAACATAACTGGAGGGCTCCAGGTCTGGTCTGGGTTATCCTCTGCTTGACTCCTTGGCCATTCCCCAGAACCAGTCATGATATGGAAAAACCTTCTTGACTGTTTATCATTTTACATCATTTCTATCACACTTGATCTGTAGTCAACTTGCCTTTTGTTTTGCCTTTTTCTCAGTTCACTCATCTTGAAAATAGTACCTGCCTTTACCAGCTGCAGGTGTTTGAATGGCAGAAGGCCACAGTACTTTTACAGATGCTGTGGAAATAAACTCTCATTTCTCAGGTTAGTCAACTTTATTCATTAGGTACTTTTAGGTACTGATAATCTCATTTTAGATCACATTAGTTTATTATTTCATTTACTTATTTACTTAAAATAATTAGGAAGTGCCTATTATATTGTCAGAGATTGTACTAGGTGTTAGAGGAGGATGCAAATAAAATAACAACAGCCAGCCCTAATTGAGTGGCTATAAAGTACTGTACTAAGCATTACACCAAAAGCTTTATTTGCAATACTTAATCCCCAAAATAACCCTTTGAGTTGGGGTATAATTACCTCTGTTTTTCTGATGGGAAAAGTGAGGTCCATAGAGATTAAATAATTTATCCAGGTTCACCTGACCTTACAGACTTCTCTCTTAACTATATCAGTGATGAATGTGCAATAGCCGTTGCTTTCCAGGGGCTCTCAAACTAGTAGAGGAAAACTTATGTGAGAACAAATAAGAGCTTTAATATCCAGGGCCTTTAGAAAAAACCATACCACTTTTCCCTTCCAAGTCTATACTAGTTCAAACTCATAGTGGAAAAAAAAAGCCAAGTTGCAATGAACCCATAGGAAATGCATCAGCAAAACTGTAGTATTTATCCCAGAGAAAACAGAGGTTTCATAGGAGTGGAGCTTGGATGTGTGTGGTCTTCAAGCATCCAAAGACTATGATTCAAAGGAGGATGTTCAGAAAATAAACAATCCTTACTAGGCACTGAGGAAGAAATGATTTTAAATTGTAGAAAGGGCAATTTGGATTAAAACCTGAAGCTGCCTTTAATAAATGGAGTGACTGGTCTTCAGAAAGTGAACACTTAACTGTGAGTTGATAGGGTTTAGCTGAAGTGGGTATTTGCATGTAAATACAGAGTTTTAGGGACGCTCCAGGGCTCTAATAATGCTCTCTAAATAGCCTTTGTTGATTCCCCTGAATCCTTTAAGACAGAGTCAGAGCTGCAGCTTTGCTCAGCGGGGTGAAACTTCTTTGTTTCACTCAGCAGGTTCCAAAGTCTTGGGCAAGAAGTGAGTAGCAGAGTCATAGAATTATGAGACCTGGTCATCCTGTGCATTAAAAAAGACATTCACTGATCACCTGCTATAAATTAATAAATGTATATTATACCCCTGCAAGACTATCATTTCCATTTTATAGATAAGAAAACTGACTCAGAGATTAACTGAGAATAGCAAAGGCTACTACCAATGACCAAATACTTTCTAGGTGCCATCCACAAGTTAAGAACTGTTCCATACGGGCGTTCTAATCATCCCAACAACTTTATGAAGCATCAAACATTTCCTTTTCTAGTTTTCAGACGAGAAAACTGAGACTTGGGGAGATTGATAGACTTAATCAAGGTGAGTTAGTGGCAGAGCTGATACATAAATCTAATCGAGGTGAAATTTTGGCATAGGTTTTGGAGCCGCTGTTCAAATCTGCTAAAACAGCTCACTCAATTCAAATATGCATGATTTTAAGTTTCTACTCTTCTGTGGTTTAGTATAACCTTCTAGAAGGAATATTCACTTAGGAAAATTCAGGAAAAGTATCATTGACACCCTGTGGGACTTAATGAGGTGGAAGGAAGAGTGATGGATGACGAAGAAACGACAAGGCTTTGTGGCCAATGCCCCTTTATCCTTTCAGGATAAAGGAGCTCTAGGGTCCTTGCTGAGGTTTTCTTCTCTTCTTGGGATTTCTGTCCTTTTTACCCTGTACCTTCAAGATCCTCCAGCAGGTCACCTCTTTCTAGCGCACAGGGGGACCAAGTGGGGTCCTGAGTCCCACTGCCTTCTGCCACTTGTTGCATGTCTCAGAGGCAAAGAGAAGCAACCTTGGAAATGCAACAAGCTGTGGATGTGGAGTCAGAGATTCTGGTTTGCAGAATTCTACCTGTTGCAATTCTTCCTTGTATGATCTTGGGCAAGTCCTTTATTACGTGTAACCTTCAGCTTCCTCATCCATAGTGTGTAGATAGCTCCTGTTCTAACTTTTAAATTACTATTTAAAATAATGTGGAAGAAAGCATAAGAACTTGTTTTCTGGCTGAAACAGGGCATGCTCCAGGGCTAAGCACATAGACTCTGGCATCAAATCCAGGCTCTGGCTTTTACTAGCTGTGTGACCTTGGGCAAGTTCCTTTTTCTGTCTAAATCTTTGTTTCTGCATCTGTAAAATGAGGGTTGTTGCTCATAAGGTTTTTGTAAGGAATAAGCATTTTTTTACAGTGCTTACCTTGGTGCATGGCACAGTGTACATGTTCAATACAATTTTTATGGCTTCAAAGAGAGTTGGTGGATCTAGGCTTTGTGATGGGGGATGAATATATGAACTTCCAGAAGCTTTTTGTGCTTTATATTAGAATCTAGAAGGGCCACCCACTCTGACCCTAGAAGAGTACCACAGCAATCTCAGGTAGTTCTACTATGCTCTTAGTAATTTATCTGTTATGTAGTAAATTAATAGCATTACTTTGGCATTTCAATCAATAGGATTAAGATGATCCGATAGTAACAGAGTAGTAATTGCTGCTGCACATATGGAAACTGTCCAGTGGCAAAAACTATTTTTCACAAGTTGGCTGGTTGCCCTCAGACTAGATTCTTTCAATTCTTAAAAAATAAAAATTCCTCTGATGATTAAAGCAAAAAATGCACATTGGAAAAACACAATGGGGTTCAAGGAAAAAAATGAAAACCCACCTGGGAATCGCATTATCTAGATATCTACTGTTGACATATTGCTAAATTTCTTCCAGGATTTTTTTCCTCTACAGATTATAATCAGTGTTGTTTCCTCTTTTTTTTTTTGACTGAAGATTCTAAATGAGCATTTTCTATTGCTATTAAACCTTTAGAAACACAATTTTAAATGAGTGCATATGCCAGTGTGTGGCTGGCATATGCAGTCATTTAAAATTAGTATTCATTTTGCTCTCCCACAGTTGATAGGCATTTATATTATTTTCAATTTTTAGCTATCATAAATTATGCTGGAAAAACCCCCTTGGTCACAAACCTCTGTTCATGTCCTAGAAGCAAAATTGCTGAGTCAAAGCTAGAAATATTTCTGAGACAGAAAGGCCGTAGCAGAGTGAAGGAGCCCCTCCCCATCCCCCAGGACCAGCAACTTGGCTCTCATTGAAAATTAATTCTTCATAAGGCAGTGTGCTAGGGGCAAGGGCTGAAGGCAACAGCAAGTAAGTAAAAGTTGAAAAGGAGAGGGGTGACTGCTTCCACTTTTTCCCTTTTTCTCCACTGACTCACATTGCCCATGAAATTGTAGACATTGGAACGTGCTGGAGGGGAGAAAGAGCTCTTAGTAACAGATTGTTCAGAAGCCCAACATCGCTTCGTGCTTTGCATTTCCTTTTCTGTTAAATTGCCCTGCATATGTCTTCTGCCTGTGTCATATTCATTTTTTTTTAATCCCTCAAAGTACTTACATTTTGTAAGCATTCCCTAAATGCTCGAAATGGGGGGTAGGATAGCATGGTGGACTCAAATCTGATTCTGCCATTTATTAGCTGGTTCTGATTTATTAGCTGTGTGATCATTTAACACTTTCAAATTTGTTTCCTTATCAGTTAAATAAAGGTAATAATAGGGATACTTTCTAGAACTGTTGGGCGAAGCAAGAAAATATGTATCAAGTGAGAATTGCAGTGCCAGGCACAGAGGAACTACTGAGTATGTTAGCAATTATTACAAAGAAAAATAAGGTTCAAATAATCTGCACTAAAATCTTATGCCAACCTAAGTTTAACCTAATAATTCTTAAGAACTTCAGAAAAATCTGAAGACTGAGTCAGGAATGCAGGAAATACCGGATGTGGGCTATACTTCACATCTTGGCTAATTTATTATATTCAGTTGTAGGTCCTGCATTTTAAGAGGGACATTAACAGGCTGGAGGAGGTCCAAAAGGGAACAATTGGGCTGGTAAACAAACTTGAAATTGACCTGTAAGGAATAATTAAAGACTCTGTGGGTGTTTGGCTCAGAGAAGACTTAGGCAGAAGGGATTGGTCGGTTGGGCTGTTAGGAGAAGAGGGACCCAACTTAATAAAATAATGATTTGAGTATTTTTATTTTCCAGACATCTAGCTTTGCAAATAGTATTTATTTTTTCTTCTCCAAAACGCTACACGAGGTACATATTTGTGTTCCTATTGTACAGATGAAGTAACAGGCACAGAGGCAGAAGTGACTTGACAGTTAATGTGGTTAATAGATGGAATGGTAGGAATGGAGCCAGGTCTTTCTAATTCTACAGTTTGAGTACCTTCTACAGCCCACTGACTTGTTCCAAGTGACCAGGGAAGGCCTGTCGGACTTTTAAAGAGCAAAGTGGCTGCCTGATACATGTGAGGAAAGAATATTTAGACCATTAGAGCCACCCAATAATGGAAGAAGCTGCCTAAGTAGATAATGAGTTTCTTGTCACTGGAAGTATTCAAGGAGAGGCTGAACTTCTGCTCAGTAGCATGCTGTAAGGATGACAGCTGAGGAGTGGGCTGGAACTGTGACTTTATTACTTACTTGCATGTTCTTGAAAGTTGCTTAACTTCTCTGAGCCTGTTTCTTCATCTATAAACTGAGAATATGGCCTAATTTTAGAAGACTTACAAAAAAATTATAGATAAATTATTTAGCCAAGAAGCTGGTATACAGAAGTTGCTCTTTATATATTAAGTGAAAAATTATCTATAATCTTTCTATTTATATCTGTGGCTCTCATTTATTTGGTGACACTGCCTACTCACTTCTTCATTGGGAAAAATTTTAGACTTGGAAAGGTCACCTCCTGGGTGAGTATTTTACTTCCCTTCTCCAGTGGCAGGTACATGCTAATTTCTGTCCCCTTAGGCAAATGACAGGTTGGACTTTAAAACATGAGCAGTGGAATAAACAAAAGGAAGAATGTTTAGACTGAAATGTTAAGCAATAGAATAGACATTATTGGGGGAAAGATTAGAACCACACAGCTAATAAACCATGTCACCCTGTGGATCAAATATCAGATGGGTTCGAGGAGCCCACTATATGCCCAGCACTGTGCCATGTGCATTAGAGTTCAATCAATTGGAGCACTGTCTTTGTCTACAAAGGTCGCAAGGCCTGGGATGGCTCAGACAGTTGTGAAAAGATTAGCTGATAGGACTGAGTGTTATTCTGTGCTATATCTTTTGGTTTGGATTGCAGCCCCTGGGCAATTAGGGAAGGGATGCTCAGAGGCAAGAGATGGAGAAGATGACCTTGCAAGGTCTCTTTCTTGCCTGGGATTTTCTCCTTTTGATGATTCCCAGGATTCTTTCTAGCAGGCACAATGCTGTAATGTTGCAGTTGTGGCTCCCTTGGGCACATTCACTAGTCGTTTCCCCAGGACTTTCCCAGAGCCTGGGAATATACTAATAATTGTTGTCCATTATCTGACCTGGAGAAGGAAGAGGTAGATGAGGAAAAGGAGGAAGAGGTGAGGAAGAGGAGGAAGGGCCGCCCTTCTGAGGGCTGTCTCAGCAGCCTTCCTTCCTTGGCTTTGAGAACAAGGCAGCATCCTGCCTCCTCCCAGGTATCTACTCAGGCTCCTGTTCTGTAGACATCAGTCTAGGCTCCTACCAACATCAGCCATGGGTCCCACCAGCAAGAAACATGGAGTTAGTTGCATGAAGAGAAAGCTTTTATTGTTGGAATTCGTGATGTGACGATCCTTCCTTTTCTTTCAACAAGATAAGCAGATTCCAACTGCTTTGGAAAATGTCTTCCTTTCCCTCTCTTGTTTCCTCCTCCTGTCATCATTCCTCCTTAACCTTTGCTTCTTCCCTCCTGCATTCTTTTTCCCTTCTGGTTTCTCTACCTTCTTCGTTTTCCTTCATTTGTTTCTGAATCCTGGGATGATGGAGTTGAGAGCGATCTTAGACGTCCTCTAGTACAGTGTACTAATTCATATTACAGATGAGAAGAATGCATTTCCAAGAGAGAAAGAGATTCACAGAATGAGTCGTTGGTGGAACCCAGAGTAGACCTGAGTTGAGCACTCTTCCCTCTTTATTACTCTACTTATCTCCACATTTCTCTCCCCTTTCTTGTTTTTTTTTTTTTTTTCTCCCCTTTCTTGTTTTTTTTTTTTAATTGTTCATTTTATATCTTGCTCAATACTCTTTCTTCTCTTTTGTTTCTTCTTAATCCCATAATGTTAAATGGAAAGAAAATCAGGACTTTGGGTAGAAGAATTGAAAGAGAAGTGTGTTGTCAAGTTCTTTCCATCGTGGCTGTGATTTGGGGTGAGCCCCTCAATTTTCCTCCTCAGCGTCTCTACTTTCTCCATCCTACCCTGCCATGTCTTTGGAGGGGTTTGTCCACTGTCTTTCTCCATATGAAGACTTTGAACTTGAATTGCCAAGGTGCCCTAAAGGGGTCCTAGGTTGGTAAGGTCACTGCTTTAGTCCCTTCATCTACAAACTGAGGATGATCTTCGTACTTTCCTCATAAGGTTGCTATAAAGATGAAATAGTTAATACATATCAAGTTTTTTGAAAAGTTTCTGGCATATAGTAGGTTCTAAAAATACACGTTATTCATATTTGCTAGTATTATTAATTATAAATATTATTATTTAGAGGGATTTCTGTCCTTAAGGAGAAGGGTTGAGAGTCACAGATGTCATTTTAATAACTAAGGAGAGAAAAGAAAATTATGAACATAGCTCAGATAGAGACTTGGCAAACCACACAAAGAGTGACCTGATCTCAGCTGTGCTCTGCCTCCTGAATGTGTCCACTTTTTAACCAAAGGCACCATCTTTTCTACAACTATTTGAATTCAAATTGTAGCCCATGTCCATGATTTACCCTGAGAAGAAGCTGTTTGGAACTTAAGAGTAAAGTTAGGCCTTGCTCAGAACTGACCCAGTTTAAGAAGTCCTTCTGATACTTTCCATTTTCTCCCAGGCAATGTTTAAGATGTGACGACAGAGTGCTGTATTCTCCAAACCAAAATCACTTGCATATCATATCACGAGTTTTGCCCAATTTATGTTCTGTTATTTAATTTATTTTTAGTTTGATTTTTAGTCTTAAATGTTATCAATATCATAATGGAATTGGTAAGTTCTGGTCCCTAGTAAAATAAAATAAGAGAACATTATCCTGTACCATTATAGTGTATCTTGTACACTGTTGGTGTAACTCTGATTTGATTTTAGGGAAAGTTGTCTTGGTGATCAGAGACTTGGAATTCTCAGTTCTTGTCTAGACTGGACATTAATTTACTGTTAACTTTGGACAAGTCCCTTTCCCTCTGGCCACAGTTCCTCCCTGGGAACTAAAGGAATTGGGACATATAATTCTTTCCATCTCTAACTTTTTTTTTTTGTCGTGAGTATTTTATGAAATTGCACAGTGAATTGTGTAGGGCTCCAGTCACCCTGATGAGAGTATGTACCATCAATCACGTTGTTCTGAGCACCTAATTCTATAATATAACTCTAGCCTTCCATTTTCCAGCGACATTTTGCTTCCAGCACAATTACTTCTGTGGGAACAGCAACTTCCATTTGTTCAGAAAATTCTTCTAAATACACCAAATAGTTTCAGCCTCTAGGCTGGTTTTTACTTGGAGAAAGCACAATCGACACGGCACTGGCTTGGGTGACTCCACATGTCTTTCTTTCCTACCTGGTACAGGTTGCCTTTTGTTAAGGTGGGCTCTAAGTTTGATTGAATGCCCATGCTCTCTGGAATCCTCTTTTATTAAAAAATATATTTTCCAGCTTTTCAAAAGTAATATATATTGTTGTAAAACATTCAAGTATTACAGGAATATTTAATGCAGGAAATAAAAGTTCCCCATGGTCTCATTCTCAAGAGATAATAACAACTATAAGCAGTTTTCAGTCCATTTCTGTAGATTTCTTCCCCATAAGAGAACATTAATACATATAAAAAAATAAAAATGGGATCCTGCTATACAGACGGTTTTGCTATTTGCCTTCCCTTCTCTCTCTACTTCTCGTAATCATTCATCCTGGCCATTTTTGACTTTTCTGCATGGAATGAGGTTGCCTGCCCATGATACTAACTGGCTGTGTGACTTTGAATGAATCATTTTTCCCCTCAGGGTTTCAGTTTCCTCAACTAGAAGAAGAAACAGTCCTCTCCAACCTGCCCATCTCCTATTATATAAGGCTTAAGGGAGATAATGGAGATGTATGAAAGTGTAGGTGTCCTGCGGGTGGATTTGATAGTAGACTGTTCTCTGTCACCCTCTCCTGCTTTATTGGGTTTAGAGCACTTACTAGGTCCTGCAATTCTATAGTTTCCCAATTTGTCTATTTGTTTGTACCCCCCACTAGTTATTTGTTTGTACCCCCCACTAGAAGTTAAGGTGTGTTAGAGCAGGGACCATGAATCTTCTGTTCCTCAATGTATCTATCCCCAGAACTTAGAACAACTCCTGGTTATCGTAGGAATTAATAAATATTTTTTGGATAATGAACAAATTATCCTCTCTCAGCTGGGCTTCTAATTGATAGAAAGCCCATTGGGAGAGAATAGGGTAGAGCAGGAATGGGATGAGCCAACTTAACAGGGTGGATGCCTGGCCTACCCAGTGGCCTTGAGCTCAACAGCATTCAGCTTGACTGTTCTGCAAGCCTTTTTCCTTTGTTTGCTTCACTCTCCTGATACTCTTTGCCTACCTGGTAAATTAGTCATTCTTTATGGCCCAGTTTAATTATCCTGAGTCCTGTGAAATGTCTTCAATTTATACTGTTTCCCACCTCCAGACAGAGTTAACCAGGCTCTTTCGTATGCTCCCGCAACACTTTGCACCGATCTTACTTTAATTATAGTAATAGTGGTTTTCCTGCTTTGTACAGTTGCTGTGTGCCATATGCAATGCCAACTATCTATATGCCTTCTCCCTTTTAATATGTATGATAATCTGTCCGGAAGAGATAATTATAATTCCCATTTAACAGATGAGGAAAACTGAGACTTAGCAATTTTAAAAATAATCTTGCTCCAAGGCATACACATAGCAAGTAGTATAACTAGGATTTTGGAATATGTATAATTGATTCCCAAGCTAGAGTTTTTAACTGCTGGGCCTTCAATATGCCAACTTAATTTAAGAATTAGATAATGACAACTGGAAAGACCCATAGTTTTTACATAGTTCCATCTCGTTTTAGGCATGGAAAAGCTGAGACGAGTTACAAAGTTAGAGCAGAATTTGCAGCGGAAGGAAAATCTTGCTGTAATATCTAGGCTGTCCAATTTTGGGCAGCATGAGGCATTACATTTTTTACTAGGCCGTATCACCTCCTTTTTTCAGTAGGCATAGCTTTTTACATTCCAAGACATATTCAATACATTTATTCAAGGCACCCTCTCTCTAGGCATGATGCAGTCTTTTACTTGGCTCCTGTGAAGACTGTTTTTCTTTTCTTTTTTCCTACTAGATGTTTTAGGTCACATTGAGGAAACTACCTTTAACTGAGGTAAGTCCATACTTTCTTCATGTTTAAAATTATTTTAGAAACGTTTCCTTGTCTTGTGGAAGGGGCTTCTCCACAGGACCTGGTGATGGTGAAGAGCAGCCTTGTTTATAATGGCTCAGATGTTTCGAGAGGCCCAGAGTTTGGACATGCCCTGTCAGAGAGCAAGGGTAAGGTTGAGCAAGCAACTCACTGCAACAGCTACGGAGCCAGAGCTGCGCCGCCATGTCTAGCTCACACTCTCACTGTGACTCATTTCGTGGAGCAGAAAGGGGTCATGGTGAGATACAGCAGTGCTTTAGGGTTGGTTGTTTGGAATCTTTCAGGTCCTGGGCTTCTGCAGAGCCAATAGAAGGAGGATGGGAACAGACACATGGGGACAAAGCAATTTGATTTAACAAACACTGAGTGTCTGATACACATGAACTCCTGGGATGACATTGTCTATGAAGGGGTAGTGGAGTTAGCTGAAAACTCTGGAAAGCACCAAGGGATGTTTTCCTCTTCTTCTTGTTTGCTTTTCATATGCATCAAGAAATTCATTGAGCGCTAATCTTTGAGGGGCTTACAATCCAACAGGAAAGCTAGAAGGGCACCCAAATGTATGTAAGGTCACTTTAAACAAACTGAGTGCTAAGGATAATGCCTATATTTCCAAGAGGATTTAGGAAGGAGAGTCCATGCCCAGTTGGGGCTAGGCATAGACGCAATCCAGGGACAATTCATGGAGGAAATGACGCCAGACATGGGTCTTAAGGCATGGATAGCATCTCAGAGAGGAGAGGAAATTACCATTTGTTAAGGGATTGTGCCCTGATAGGAAAATGTGTTTGAAGTGGGACTTTGTGTATCTATCAGTGAAGTTGTTATTCTCAGTTTTTAAGATGAGGAACTTGAGGCTCAGGAAGATTGAGCAAACTGCCAAGACCATACAGCAAGGAAGTAACATAGGCAGGATTCAAAATCAGATGAGTTTGAACCTAGAGCTGGTTGGTGTATCTTTTAAGGCAGAGTGAGGGGGGAGCTTTACCAGATTTATGGAGAGTATAGGGCACAACATGAGTTACAATACAGAGATGAGACTTATGGATGTGCTGCTTATGAACAATGAGAAATCCATTTTGGGTTGGAATTCAGTTTGTGTGAAATAAAGGAGTTGGAAATAGCAGTGGGTGCTGTGTGCGGCAAGCTGAGAGTTTCATATTATATTAAAACCTGGCATTTTCAAGAGAAGGGCAGCACAACTGCAAAAATGCATGAGGTAGATCCATATGCACACTGACAAGGTATTCCTGAGTGATAAAAGAGAAGTTGCCAAACATGGTGTTTAGAATAATCCCATTTTTTGTAAAACAGAAGCAGCTTACTACAGTAGCACAGCAGCTAAGGGATGTCTGAAGCCACACTTCCTGGATTCCAATCCCACACTGACACTTCCAAGCTGGGTGATCCTAGGAAAATGATTTAACCTCATCTGTACAATGAAATGAATAATAGTATATGATTTATAGGATTGTTCTGAAGGTTACATGGGTTAAGTTCTATCCAGCTCTTAGAAAGGTGTCAGGCACATAGGAAGCACTCATGTTTTTGTTATTGTTATGTTATTAAAACCATTTAGGAGGATGAATATCAAGCTGTTAAGTGATTTATCCTAGGAAGTAAGATTTACGTGTATTTTAGTTTCAAACATATCTCCTTATGCTGTTTAATATTTTACAACAAATACATTTTATAGTGTAAAAAACAAAATAAAGGAAAACAAAACGACAAACCAGCAGGTCTATTTTAAGAGTTGGTAGTAAGAGACTTTATTTCTACTGTATTCTTCTTCTCTAGTAGCAATAAGGCTGGTAGGGACACATTAGAAAATGTCTCTGGTGTCACCCAGAGAGCTATTGAAAACAGATGTCTGAGACTGCATTGCCTGGGTTTCCCACAAGCCATGTCAGGAGTGATGCCAATGGCTATTATAGAGGGCCGGCCCTTTCTGCTCCCCCTGCCTCGTCTGGGCTGGATGTGGTTTTCTGGCTTAAAGATGTTATGAAAAACCTGCTTTGAAGGTCTGCTTTGGGAGTGATACATCTGGGGCATGTGGTGAGACCTTTAGTGCATGAGGCTGAGCACATACAGAAGAAAAGGGAGACTGGGGAAAGTCCTCTCTGTCTGGGGGTTAGAGAACACAGCTAAAAATGTCTTTGGTCTGAGTAAAAGGGACCAAGATTTTAAAACATTCTTTTCCTGGGCCAGAGACTATGCTGCCCTTCTTCTTGACCTCCTGACTCAGTCAGAAATTCTCCCCCACCATCCTGGCTAGCTTTCTCAATGAAATGATCTTGGTCACAAGGCAGGTGGGACAAAGGAGAAAGGACCTTCAGTGGCTGACCATCTCTGCCCCTTGACAGAGCTCTAACCACATACCTTATGATGGGGGTGGGAGCTAGTGCAATTTCTCTTGTGTGTCAAGGATAGAGATTGAAAGCTTGTATCTACTTACAGATGCATGTTAATAACTTTTTAACTATCCAGAACCACCTGCAAGAGATTAGCTCTTGATTTTCTAGAGAGGCATATCTTTCATCTCTCTCATCCAGTCTAGTCTCCTCCTTCCTCCTCCTTGGTTCTTTCTTAGAGTAATAGTGGCAGGGTAATGGTGAAAGGAGTGTTTTCTACCGTCACGCCCAATTTTGAATCCTAGCTCTGCCTTTTACTAGTTATCTTACCTTTGGCAAGTTACATAACCTGTTTATGTATCAGTCTTGTCTCCTGTAAAATGGGGATAGAATAGTACTTTTTATAATAGAAAGTAATAGTATTTTTTGAGAATTATGAGATAGGGTATATGATGTTATTAGCTTAGTCTCTAGCATTCAATAAACACTCAGTAAATGCTAATGATTATTTTTAATGAGTTATTGCAGTTGGGGCTGAGATGGGGCATCATGAGGGAAGGCAGAAGGGAAGGTTCAGGAAGAAAGGAATATCTGTTTGCAGTTATCTGTTAACATATAAGGTGCATTTTCTCTGTACCCCAGCAATTTCATTCGTAGTTCTTATTATGTACCTGGAGAAATACCACATGTGTTCATAAAGTTGTAGGTACACTGTAATTATTGCAGCACTGATTGCAGTGGGAAGATTAGAAAAAGTGTAAGTGTCCATCAATAAGGGATGGCTAGAAAAAAACGGGACATCCATAACATAAAATGCTCTGCGGTGGTTAAAAGAATGAAGTAGAACTGTATGCTTCAACAAGTAAGGCTTCCCAAGACATGTTAATATGTGAACAAAACAAACTGCAAATTGTATAGAAAATATGATTCCGTGAAATGATTGTATATTTCAATGGTTATATACATGTGTGTACATAATGTATATATAATATATATGAATAAAAAATTATCAAAAAGGATAACAGTTGAAAGAGACCTAGAGGTCATTATCAAAGGGGACCTCAGGCTTTGGTGTAGTATTATAATTTCTTAAAAAGGTAATGTATGCATGCATTGTACAATTAAACATGATCAAGGCAGAGAAATAAATGCCTATCTGGCCAAGAGTAGGAAGAATAAGGCTCTGTCAAACCAAAGGCCAATGAAAAATTTCCAGCTCTTTTTTCTAGGCTTCTTTCCACCCCTGTTATCCACTGGTAGAAGGAGAGGGTTATTAGACTGACAGCTGTACCAGCTCAAAGGGGCTACATAAATGTATCTCTGTCTATCTGTCTATCTCTGTATATCGGTATGGTGAGTGAGGCGCAAGGAGATATGTGTTTGAATCCTGGTTTTACTCTGAGAATCACAGCATGGTTACCTGCTGTTACCAAAAGGCAAACCACCTGTTTTCTTTAAGCCTCAGTTTTCTCAGCTCTAAAATGGGGTTACTAACCATTGTCCTGTATCTAATTTTTAAGGTGATTGGGCAGCTTATATGAGATCATGGATATAAAACATGCTATAACCTGTGAAGTGCTTTTTATAAGACAGTACTGCAAATCTGCCTGGCAGCCAGGGTTGCAGCAGCCTTGCCGCATTCCTCTGGAGCTGGCGAATGTTGCAGAACTGAGCACACAGCAATAAACACGCAGCTCTCAAAAGGCTGAAGATCATAGTAGTTACTCTATTTGGTATATAAAACACTAACATGATTTGCACAAAGGCTGACAGGTTAAAGGGATAGAGAAAAATGAAGATCATGGTCCTAAGGTCAGACAGGTGGTGGAATGTGGCAGTGGTCTGTGAACATCTGGGAGTCCTAAGCAAGCCTCTAGCTTTACAAAGTTGAGAGTACAAAAGTTGAGAGTACAATGT
This sequence comes from Mandrillus leucophaeus, assembly GCF_000951045.1. NCBI lineage: Eukaryota > Metazoa > Chordata > Mammalia > Primates > Cercopithecidae > Mandrillus > Mandrillus leucophaeus. The sequence goes on along the minus strand of NW_012102943.1, from coordinate 89,589 downwards.
ACACAGGAAGACTAGTAAGTGTGATCATCTTTGGAGAAAGAAACCACATACCCTCTCCTTCTGACCATCTTGATTCACCTCCTTTATCAATCCTGACAGACTCATTGCTGTGTCCCAGGGCCAGGATTTAAAACTCATTGCCCGGGTGCCCCTTCTCTTTATCTAGTGTCACATAGAGTTCCCAGCAGTGTGAATGAGAGCTTTTGGTGCACCAGGACTTCAGAGACCAGGCCACCAGTTTGGGGATAGCTCCCTGAGAAACCCTCTGGAAGGGTGAATGTGTTTATGAGAAAGGACAGAGTGTGAGGACTGAAGGAAAGAAAGTGCAGTGGCAGAGGTAGGGTGTATGGACTCTGTAGAAGACATGTAGGGGAGTAAGTTTGGAGATTACGTGTGGCTTTGGGAGCTTACCCACTCTATAAACTTGAGGCAGTTATTTATCCCCTCCACATCTGCAAAATAAAAGGGTTGATCTATGTCAGGGGTTCTCTGTCAGAATGATCTAGAGCCTTGCTGTGCAAACCTTTGATCCAAGGAAGCAGCAGCATCAATCTCCTGGACTCTTTAGAAATGCAGACACTCAGGCCTATCCCAGAACTCCTGAGCCAGAATCTGCATCTTAGGAGATCCTCAGGTGATCCTGGACACTGAAGTTTGAAAAGCACTGAATTAGAGACTCTTGTTGACATTATGGGTTTCTGGGTCCGCATTCTGAGAGATTCTGTTTCAGTAGTTTGATTTTGAGAAGCTGTATTTTTATTTAATTTAATTTTTAAAACCACTTTATTGAGGTGTGATTGACATAAAAAAGCTGTGCATATTTAGGACTTGATGAGTTTAGAGACAAGTATATGCTCATGAAACCAGCACCATAATCTATGCCATAAACCTATCCATCACCCCCAAAGGTTTCTTCTTGCTCTTTTATATGTTTATTATTATTGTTGTTGTTATTTGCAGTAAGAATACTTACTATGAGATCTGTCCTCTTAACAAATGTTTGAGAATCTGTCTTTTTGACAAGCACCTCACAGCTAACTTTGACAGCCGTTGAATTCTAAAGCTAAGAGTCCTTCCTACCCCAAGATTCCATGATTCTGCTGATACTCAAGACACTCTGAAGGAAAGCACGAATCTCTGAGGGTGAACGGTTGGAAGAGCTGGGAACGTACTTGTGAGAAAGGAAGCAGAGGCTTGTTCTCCATGTGCCTGTGCGTTGCCCAGAATATGAGGCAAGAGAGCATGCTGCCCAGAGCTGCTGCCCATTTCACGGCTGGGATTAATGATTGTCGGCAGCTCCGTTAAGATGGTAAACTAATTTAGCAATGGACACTGAAAACCAGCCCAATTCAAACGCAGAGAGTGGTAATCTAATTGCACTGAATTAGCCTCAGGAGGCTTGGACAATATCCACTTCAGAAAACCACAAAGGGATCCTTTGAAAGGAGTTTCAAAAGCTTTGGTGCCTCAGTACTCCTCATAAGAGCTTGCATTACAAAACATAGGCACTGTGTGGATAAGCCCCTCTCCCCAGCATCTCTGGGCATTGTTCCCTTCTAATGTGCTTTCTGAATGAATTTGCTGGCTGGCTGTATGGCGTTTTCATTTTGTGTGTTAGGCTTTACGGGGAGTTGGTTCAGGGAGACAGCTGGAGTTCAAGGCTGAGAGGCCATCAGTCCTGTGAACACCATTGGTGCCTGTGGCCTTGTCCGTTGGCAAGTGCACTTTCTGGTAGTTTTTTTCTGGCTTATTCTGAGGCTCTTCTCATTTCTTAAAACCAGGCTTTTACATAACCAAGGTGATTTCCTTTCAATAATTCTTTGTTGCATGGTGTTTGTATGTTCTTTGTCCAATTTATTAATTATCCAATCCAATTTTAAGGAGAAATATATCCCCGTTAGTGGATATTCATGTCATGATTCGAAGAGCTTACAAAGATTAGATGGCAATTTGGGAATCAGGAAAGGAGGGAATATAGAATTGCGAAGGATTGTCTCTGACTTGCATTTCATTCACTCTTCTGCAGCAAATTACAAATCTCAATTTGCAAAAGAAGCTTGAATTCCTTCTATGTCTTTCCTGGGAGGTGGATGTCCAGGCTCTCCTTGCACACTTCCACTGACAGATACCATCACTACCACTGAGGCAGCCCACAGTACCATTTGAAAGAGCTACCAGAAAGTTCTGATTTATATTTAGTCCGAATTTGTATGTGTGCTTTCAAAAAAAAATCTATGAGTTTACTCTGATTTTTCTCTTGGAGCTACATAGAATAAATCAAATCTAATGTTTCCCAATATGGGGTCCCTGGGTACACAGGAGATTCATGAAATAGTAATGAGGACTCAGAGTGCATTTTAAACATTTCAAAGGCTCTAACAAATTGCATATTTACTTCTGACAAGGCTCTCTGGATTAACTAAAAATAATCACAGATCTTTACTTTTGTTTTTTCTTAGGTCAACTCAGTGTGGCGACATTGCTTATCCCATGGTATTTAGTATTTCTGGCAGTTACATATGCCTTTGATTAATAAAGATGGGAAAAATATGTTAATGATGAATGGTATCTGGTAAACAAATTTTTTTTTTGAAAAAACAAAAACAAAAAACATAGGCTTTGTGAGGGGAAAAAGAGCCAAACAGAATCATTGATAAAAAGTACAGAAATGTTTGGTCTCTCTTTCTCACACCATTTTTCAGATCTGTGAGTATAGCGATCAGGCCTCATGTTTTCTCATCACAATAAACATTTCCCGTGGAAACTGACATATGTATAGGATCTGTCAATAATCGTGTCTGGGTCAGGATAATTCTCCAAAAAGTGAATTGCTTAGTGAGGTCCTCAATTCTTTCAGACCTTTGAGCCTGACTATACCTTGATGTGGCTATTTCTTATAATAGCTGAAATATACTGCAATAGCTGTAACGAAAGCTGTGCTATCATGGAAGAGATCGGGAGAAGATATCCTAAACTGGCACGGCTAAAAGTGATTTTAGAACGCGATTGGCCGAATCTCTTCATTTTACAGCTGAGGAAACTGAGAACCAGAAAGGTCTTAGAACCCTCTCAAGGTCATGCCACTAGCTAAATTCTGGATCCTAGGTCTCCTTCCCTTTAGGCCAAAGCCTCTTTGTTTAACACAAACCTGCAGAATAGTTTCAAGATGGCCAGGCAGGGAGACAGTGCCATCCATCTTAAAAATCATGCTGGCTTCTGCCAGCTGATGAAGGAAATAAAGTTAATGACGCCCACATAAATGTGATGCTGTCGCAGGACGCATGCACAGGCTGCCTGGAGGGGAGCTCTGTGGGTCCTCTGAAGAATGAAAAAATGATTTTAATGTACCTTTAAAGGGAGCAGTGTCTCCCCTTTCTGCAAGGACAGGGACTGTGGCATCTGTCTCTGCAGAGTGCTTAGTTTTAGACTGAACACATAAGCGCATGATAAACAAGTTCCTAGTGAAGAAATGAAGGCAGCGTCACCACCTGTCAATTCATCCTGAAGCTTTGTGGGTATGGACCCCTGCCTTTGATAAAGATCTTATCAGGGGCTGGAGAGAGCGTAGAAGTGTCAGATTCAGTCATTTGAGTTGATTGGTAAGAAAATTGAGTCCGCATTAGAGGGAGAGACTTGTTATGCCCATGCTGTGGGATGGAAGCAGAGCTGACTCTAGAGGCAGGAGTTCTCAATTTATAGCCCAACTTCTCTTTCCACTGCACCATGGACATGGCCATAACCTCTTTCATAAGGCAATCTAAAGAAAACAATTTCCTAAATATCCTCTGCTTAGGTCATTACCAGTTTGGCAAATATACAGAAGTCATGTGCTGATTCATAACTCCATTTACCAGCCTAGGGTCCCTGTCCCACCTGTCCTTCAGGAGCAAAATCACAACATTTTCTTTTCTGTTTTTTAAGGTTCCTAAGCCCATAAAGGGAGCAGACTAATTGGCAATTCGATGCTTATACAAACTTGCCCAAGGGACTTCATTCGTTGGGGAAAAGTCCTTGGGCCATGTCAGAAACTCCTAGACAAGTTCTGCAGTGCCAAAATGCAGCAGGTAAGATTCAAGGTAGAGTACAGCTGTCTTTCCAGAAGGGAAAAATCAAGACAGTCATCTGCCCTTCTTGACAAGCCTGGAGATGGAGAAGCCACAGGGGCTACCTCAAGGAAAAACCCATTCACCTTTCAACTGGGTAGGTTTTTTCTTTAGGACTGAGATATGAAACAATGTATTTGTCATTTTCCTTTTGATCCTAATGTGGATAGAAACATTTTCCCTTCAAGGTTTTGATGACCTTTGTTAGCAGCTGAGTGGCATATTCAGTATAAAATCCAGTGCAAGGAAGCACCTACTGGGATGGAAGAGGGAAGTAGCACATTAAAGAAAAGTTGCTCATCTTTTGGGAAAACCACCCAGGGATTAGATCTGGTTCATCTCCCTGCCTTTATTCCCTTCTCAAGCACATGCTAGGTCCCTTTTTGTTTCATCAGGGTGCTTTGTGTATTTCATGGGGGACATTTTCTCAAGGAAGCTAGACTTTCCTCCTCATTATAATTAGTACATTGGAGCAGCTGATTAAAAATTTGGTCATTCTGTACTGTGGTTTGAAACCTTGGACAATTTTGTCTCCCCTCTGCCCAGGATGTATATTTGGCAATGTCTGGAGACATTTTTTGATGGTCATGACTCAGGGAGGTAGTGCTACTAGCAGCAGGGATGCTGCTAAACATCCCACAATGCCCAGGACAACTTCCATAACAAATAATTATCCAGTTCAAAGTGCCAGTAGTGCAGAGCTTGAGAAACATGGGTCTGTTTGAGTTGCTCAGAAGGCAAGAGAATTTTGGGGTCATACTGGGCCTACCCCAGCCATAAGCCTCTGTAAGGGCTCTGGGGATCAAAGCCAAGTTCCCTTTGGCTTGAAAGGACATTTGAAAGAAATGTGCTTCTACCATTAAAAAAATTTGCCTATTATTTTTGACCAGTCTGGATATACGGCCCCATTCTCAACTGAAAATAAGGGAAAATATTTAGGTTATTGACTCTCAGAATGCCAATTACAGAATTTTAGAATCATAGGTTTAAAAAATATCAGATCAGGAACTACAGCCAAATCACCCGATCTTACTTATGAAGACACAGTTGATGAGCATGCAATGTTTTTTGTCTTCCAGGACCCCATGTCTCCCTTTCTAAGACCTTAGTTCCTCCTCTGTGTTGCTACCATATGGGATTTCTGCCTCACTCACTTGATTTTTTTTGTTTTGTTTTGTTTTGCTGTTGTTATTGCCGTTTCACTGATTATGTGCTGATGCAGCATGTCTATTATTGAGAGCCTTTCCTAGCCCCTGATTTCCCCAACAAGGTGAGCAGCTGGCATCACTTATTCTAAGGAGTACCTGAGAGCCTGAGATGATTGGATTGGCCATTCCAACACACCACCTATCCCCTGGGGAAGAAGGGGTTATTCAAATGGAACCTGCTAGAGAGCTGCCAGCCTCCATTTACCCCCACATACATTCTAGTAAGTCCTCACATTATAATGCTTCTGTATTTTCGCCTGGAATTTTAAAAATGAGTGAGTTAGAAATGAAAATACCAATTGAACAAATACAAGCTACTCACTTTACTTCCTCATGACTTTTTAAAAAATCTCTCTGAAAAATTGCTGGATTTCCTGAGTTCAATTATTATCTGTAATATGTTTCAAAAATCAACATTTACTCCTCTAATGAAGTAGCCATTCCTATATTTTAAAAGTGCAGTGGTGCCACCCACCTTTCCAGCTCTCCACAGTTATAACTCTTCTTTCCTTATAAACACATGGAATTATATTTCACATCCATTGTAGCTCATGTGTGCATTCACACACGTAGGGGAAAGAGATGTAGAATGATGCTTGCTGATAGGCCACCACCAGCTTAGTTGAAGAATTAACACAGTGGATTCATAACCTTATCAAAATGACTACAATGCAGACCTTTTAGACTGAGTCTCCCTTTTGTGAAAGACAATGTCTGGGAGAGGAAAATCAAGCACTGTATACTGTTCATCAAGAAAAACAGAGAGTGTGTGTGGGGAGAAAGATGTGCTTGGTTCTATTAATTTGCTCTTTAATCTCTCTGGTTCAGTTCTGTCTCCTGTAAACCAAACAGAGAATCAATTTGCATACAAATGTTACAAAGTACCCAACCTCCATACATTTTGTAGTTCTATTAAATAGGCAGGGGAGAAAGGATCTGATATTATTAATAGAATACTTCCTGCCCTTTCCCCCATAAAGTAACCACATTTTGATACGTTTCGTAAGGTCCTGGATTGTTGTACTTTTTCATTCTATCTGACTCTCTGACTATTTGCATTCTGATCTGTGGTCAGGACTCTGTGGCCTACAAAATAATTATTTGAACTAGAGATTAGAAGCTTTAGCATTGGGTGTCTCAGAGAAGGGGGCATGCCTTTTCTTCATCTCAGGAGAAAGACATGAAAAGAGGCTGAAATACAGAAACTTACTATTTAAGGGGAGGTGTCATTCATTTAATAAACCAGCCAAGAGATTAGTCAAACCAGCAATTCCTATGAAGTGTAATAAAACAAAAATTATTTGCTGTTTTACGTTGGGAGAGGATAATATTTGGTGACCACTTGTTTTTAAAAACAATTTGGAGTGGGTTTTTCAAATAACTGTTAATCCAATGCCACAGTAAAATATGAGAGGCAGGCATCTAAAATGAGGAAGATTAATGATCCCTGCACGTCATGGAAGAAGAATAATTTTTTTCAATTCATATAAGTGGAATTTTTCATAGCCATCTCTGAAGATGGTATGATTCACCCACTTACAAAAGGACTGTCTGTTTCAATCCTTCTTGAAGAGGTGATTTTTCACTTTTCACTTCTACTAACGTAAGAATGCCAAGCCTTCAGGCAGAAAATTTTAACCTGAGAGACAGTGGATGGGAGAACTCAGCTGTTGAGTCAAATACAAGCACAAATTAAAGAACAAAACAAATGAGGATTGCTCATGAGTTCAGGATCTGCAGCTAACAGAGTTTGGAAAGGTGGGTTGGGGAAAGAGGCAGTCAAAGTTTCAAAAGGGAAATGTTTCCCAGTATGTTCCTGAATAGATCCACTCTGCACCCAAGTTCAGGGCTTTACACACTGAGGTTATAATACTATTGTTTCCAAGCACTCAGCCTTAGTAACCTCCCTCCCTCCTCGCAGAGAAAGAAAACAACAGCAAAAAAGGAGAGAAAATGAAATGCTCTGTGTCCAGCGAGTTTGAGTGCAACCTTCCCCGTCACCACTAGTTGTCACTTGGCTCCCAGACGGGAAAGCTGAGGTTTTCGGCACTGCGGTTAGGGAGAATGCAGTCCTAATTAAACTGAGTAACTCCTAAAGCTTCCCCTTAAAGTCCTCAGCCGAGTGAAAGCCAACATGCAGTGGGGCTGGGGACCAATGGTGGGGGGTGTAGCAGACAGAAGGACAAACAAACCGTAAGAAACAGGCAAACAGCTGCCAGAACAGCGACTGTCTCAGACCTCCACGCACAAGCCAGACACCCTGCGGGCGGGGGTGGG
>NW_012102943.1:71649-81951 GCF_000951045.1 Mandrillus leucophaeus | reverse complement strand
GATGGAAGGACCCGATTGCAGTGGAATACAGCACCCCTCTTCCCCAAAATGATGGGACCACGGACAAAGGTAGCCTCTGTACTCTTTCCCCCCATTTCCATCACAGCGATGTGGTCAGTAGAAAATTGCATACCTGAAGAATACAATGGTCTCCCAAAGGTAGAGTCGAAGAGTATTGAAGCTGTACATTTTTCAGGTCCTTGTGCTTTGTAGTCCACGAGTTATGGGGGCAAAAATGTTTCAAATTGGCACTTACAAAACCAGAAAGCGCTATTGAAAAAAATAATCCAGATGTTAAGGGGAGGCGGGGAACAGGGGCTCGGAGGGAGAGCCCCAGGGGAAGTCGGAGCGAGGGGGCTGTGGATACCACGGACAGCGGCTGCTGCGAGGCGTTTCAGCACCACGGAGAGCGTCCAGCCCTGCTTTTCAGGAGCGCGAAGAGTATTGCTGTTTGTTAAACTCCAGCGTGTCTGTTGGCTCCCTGCGGCGCTGGGGAGGCACGTTTGGGGGTGGGTATATTTCCTTTTTTTTTTTTTTTTTACCCCTGTTTTTCTGTTTAAACGGCCAGCTCCATGCAAGGAAAAAAATCTTCTGTGGAGATCAGAACGTTGGCCTCGGACCGTTGGATTGGGCGAGCATCTTGGGTAAAGAGAACAGAGCTTTATGGCTCTGGGCCGGCTGAGGGGGTTAGAGGCGAGGGGAAAGCGGTTGACGGTGCTGCCTTCAGTTAAATCTCGGAGAGTGTGCCAGGCCGGCGCATCGCAATCCAGTCTCGGAATCTCATTCCCCTGCCTCGGTGCTATTCTGCTGTCGCCTTGCTATTCCTGTTTCCTGGTCCCCGGTCCCCGCCGAATAAGTTATGATCACTGCAGAAAAGGTGTCCCATTGCTTGGGGCCGCAGGCGTCAGAGAGCCCGGGGCAAGTTTCAGGGGCTACCGGGGTCCATGGCTACCCCGCGGGGCTCAGGAGCCCGATGTCTCAGATGCATCTCGGTTTTCTGAGCTCGCTCATCTTTCCTTGGTCAAGGCTCCTACAGATCTTCAGACTTTCTTACTGCATTAATTTAACAAACTGGAGGCGTGGGGGATGGGAGGGGTGACAGCCGATGGGAGGGGGTTGAGAGGATAAAAAAAGGGGGGAAACTCCTTAGTATCTTCAAACCCTCCCACTCGAGGTGTTCATTGGCCCGCGGCTACGAAAACCAGATCTTCTCCCGGTATTCGGCCAATAGCCTGTTAGACTCCGGGTTGAATTTAACGCTTGGAGTGCTGGACGAGATCTGCGCAATCCCCCTCCTACCCCCAAGCTTCTTTCCGTGTAAGCGGTAGGGTAAGAGAGGTTATGGAATTAATCACTCTAGGTCTCTCAAAAGGTTGCCTTGATTTTTAAAGAATTCAGTTGCATGTGAGTAAAACACATGGTTCCTAGTTAAGACGTGCTCTGGGCTCAATTTATCCTTTTAAAAAGGAAGAGTTGAAGCAGATCCCTGATTTTTTAAAAAGAGCTCTGAAGTTATAATATTTGGCCCCAGAAAGAAAGGAGGAATATCCAAAAAGAAGTCTGGTGGATAAAGACCCCCTCAAGGGTCACCGCAGCAGGGAAATACGAGAGAAATTCTTTGAGCAGTTTCCAGGGTTGAGTGGGAGGTGTTGTGGCTGGCACCCTTTTGAGAGGGAATAAAAACACCTTATTCCAACTGGACAGGAGACAGTTTTATTTGCCTTTTATTTGCTGGGGAAACTGAGCCTCACAGAGCTGTGGCTTGCTCCAAATTGATGGCAGAGCCAAGTTGTACACACAGAGATTGTGTTATGACTCACATTCCCTGTTTTTTCTTCCGCTGTTTTCCCACCTTATTTGAATCTTAGAAGCCAGCTATACATTTCACTCTAAAGCCCATCTGGGGAGATGGAGTTAATCAGATTTTCTCCAAGCTATGGGACTATAGGATAAATACTTTAAAGGATTTTCTGGCTGATTTGAACTCACTGGCACTCTGGGGACTCTCCCTCCCAAGGCTACTGAGAGAGGACAACCCCTTCTCCTTATCCCATAACGTTAGAAACTCCTTTGGTTGGTCTCCCGAGAGTACTCATCAGCTCAGTTCCCTCCAGGGCTAGGCCTTCTCCCAAGCAAAAACTTCTGGAAAGTCTTGTTTACTAGCCTCCTACCAGCAGGATTTTCCCTCCCCTCCCCCTGCACTACAATAGCACATCCCACACTACCGGTTCTGTTATTGGCTCCCACAATCTAGAATTTCCATGATATTCTGAGTAGTGACTGAAAAGGAAATTTTGTTTTGAAGGTGTATATTAATATGAGTTGGATACAAATTTAAATATAATAAATAATATATGTATTTAGATATATATAATCAAGAGCTAACCTTTATTAGCATGGTTTCTGTGTGTCAAGAGCTACTGTGAATTCACATAATCTCATTTACTTTTCACAGTCAGACCTTGAGGTAAATATTATCTTTGTGTATGTGTTTTTGTACATTTGTGAGTATGCTTGGGCAAAACCAGCTTGTATGTTACTGTATATATAAATTTATTTATGATTTGTATCATGCCTAATTCTGAAGTGATTTTGATATGCATATGTGTATTTGTACATTTGTGTTTGTAAATGGGTCTTTCTCCACATACACATAGATGTGTATGTATCTATGTGTGTCTTTGTGGTGCTCCTAGAAATACTGAAACAAGCTGTAAGCTGGCAATTTTGTCCTTGTCCCTCATCTGACTACGAAATACCTGCAAAGCCAGGTGTGATGCAGCATGTGGAAATTTGTTTTTCTTTTCCTTCAAGGGGTGCTGTGCATGTGTGGCTGTTCATGAGTGTGAGTGGCTCCAAGGCTGTGGCCTGTGCAGGAGGTGAGAGTAATTATTACCTGGGGTGGTTGAGGGGCACCTGTTTGTTAATAGGCCTCTGTTTACTATGAGGCTGATACTTTCATTTAATCAGCACATATGAAAGGAGCATGTGCCAAGTATTGGGGATATGACAGTATATAAGATAAACAGTACAGTATATACTGATAGTGTATAAAATAAACTGTAAATAAGATAAACTTTTGGAATATGCAGTTGCTTCAGAAGTTCAGTGGGAAGAGTCCCTCAGGTTAGTTAATCTACACTTTTTACCCTACACATCACACACATCACATATTTATGCCAGGACAGATCTTTTTGTTCTTGTACAGGTCACTATTGAAAATAAATAACTGTGGGCTTGGCAGTCAGGGATTTATGTCCTTATTTTATCTCTTCCTCAAAAGGTTGGATATGTTGGATAAATGACTAAACTTCTCCAGGCCTAAGTGAAATGAGGGTAGTAATGCCACTTTTCTCATTGCAAGAAACTGCGTGGAATAAATATTTAAGTCTAATCTTATTGTAGCTTACCATGCTATGAAACAAAAATCTTCAAGGAATGGAATGGATTGGCTTCAGCTAATGATTCATTTCTATTGGTAACTTTTCTGTGTTGTCTGACTCCAGTGTAGTTCTAATACTTGACTGGTGTCTTATAGGTCCTAGTAGCTGGATTTGAACCCTACTAAGTATGAATAAATTTTGACACACAGTGAAACTTATTTTATTACTAGAAAAGGTTCATTATGTTATTCATTCAACAAATGTTTATTGAGCATTTACTGTGTATCTGGTACTATTTTTGCCACTGGGGATATAGCGGGGAACAAAACAAGCCAAAAGCCCTATTCAAATGTATGCATCTTCTGTTGGAGGGAGACAGAAGACAAACAAGGACATATATGGTGAGTTAGGTAGTCACAAGAATTAAAAAGAAAAAGGCAGGGCAGAGAGTGGCATGGAGGTGCTATTTTATGTAAGGTGATCAGATCAGAGAATGGCTCCTGAAAAGGCATTTATGTAATTGAAGGAAGTGAAGGAATGAGTCATGTGAACCTTGGGGGACGGTGGAGGTAAGGAAAGCTTTCTAAGAAGTGGGAAAAGCAAATGCAAAAGCCCCAAGAGGGGAGTATATTTGCAGTGTACAAGAAACAGCGTGGAGACCAGTGTGCCTGGACAGAGTGAGTGCAGGGAATAGTGGTAGAAGATGAGATTAGAGAGGAAGTTGGGGACTAGAGCAGGTACTACCTCCAAGAAAAGATTTCAGGGATGGCAGGAGCAAAATGAAAGCAGAGAGACTAGTTAGGAGCTACTGAAAACGTCCATGTGAGAAATTCCTTAGGATAGTCTTGTTCAACACTTTCGTGTACAGAAGAGGAAAATTATATACAGAGAGGTTAATAGACTTACCCCTTAGACTCATAGCACAGCTGGGACAAGAACACAAGTACCCTAATTATAGCTAAAGGGTGTTTCAACTATTTTTTTTGTTTATTTCAGCTAAGATAAAGGGCATGCAGAAAGAAAGGAAAGTCTGTGAGGGAAGAGACTTTACCTGTTTTTGTTACTGACATATACTGATATATATCACATATTGGTATCAGATACTAAATAATATAGTGTCTGGCACATACGAGGGGCTCAGTAAATATTTATTGCAAGGATAAATGAGTGAATAAACAAAAGAACAAAAAAAGTCAGGCAGAGGACACAAATACAGGAGAAAGAGAGTAAGGAATATTGTTAATCAGGTGAGATTATGTTGTCCTGAGCCAGCTAATGTAATTAATATAATGCCAAGCCTCTGTCCATAATGACATTCACAGAGGAGAGTGCTGTATGTTTCAACACTGCTTTGATAGACCTGAATGATACTTTGCAAAGAGAGATATTTGGAACAACTGAGCAGCTTACCTAATTGTGTTGTAGTATGATGAATAAAGGCCTGAAAATGGTACTGTGGAAGAGTCTTTTCTCCAAAGAATTAGAGGCTTGCTGCCAGCTGTTTCTAATCCTAATCCAGAGTGCTCTTGTTACTTTTTTTTTTGCAAAGCAATTATCTGTTCTTTATGCTTTAAAGAAGGGACCCCAGAACTACTTAGGGGATCTCAGTGACACCAGAAGAATTTTAGTTGTAAAGAATAGATGCATAAAATACGAAGAGACCTTTCCTCCCATTTTACTAGCTACTCAGGGTCCAGGAAAGGGGAATGACTGGCTTAAGATATCACAACAAAACTGAATCTAGATTGGAGGACTCTTATTCTTTCAGGTCATGGTTCCCTACCTTTTTTTCTGTGAGACCTAAAATAAAAGAAGAGAAGGTACGATCTGTGATGAAAAATGCTTCATATCAAAGCTGACCTGCTCAGAGACCGGAGACTCCCCAGTTTTCTTTTGTAGTCAAGCCTATACTTGTACTTGGTGCTCTAACAGCTTACTGTTCGTAAGAGACTTTTAGCGATCTCCCTGTGCTTCATTTCCATCTTTCTCTCAAACTATCTCTGCCTCTTTTTTCTACTTTCTTCTCATCTGCCCTTACATGTTATTTCATCTTTATTCAGTTAGTTTTTCTTTCTTTCTCTCTTTTTTTTTTTTTTTCTGAGATGGAGTTTCGCTCTTGTTTCCCAGGCTGGAGTGCAGTGGCGTGGTCTCTGCTCACTGCAACCTCCATCTACAAGGTTCAGGCGATTCTCCTGCCTCCAAGTAGCTGAGATTATAGATGTGCACCACCTTGCCTGGCTAATTTTGTATTTTTAGTAGAGATGGGGTTTCAACATGTTGGCCAGGCTAGTCTCGAATTCCTGACCTCAGGTGATCTGCCTGCCTTGGCCTCCCGAAGTGTTGGGATTATGGTGTGAGCCATTGCATCCGGCCCAGTCAGATTTTTCTCATTGGGTCTCTCATCTCCTACTGTGTCCACAAAGACTTTTGTGATTAAGAAGGCTTGACACAGGACACACTTTTACTGAGTTTGTTCATTCACTCAAAGCCTTGTTCATTTATTTAAAAAACACATATATCTTGAACACTGGTTGTGTGTCTGACACTGTGCTGAAGTTTTGCATGTCTAAATAAAGATTTGTTCATTCATTTTAAAATAAATATTTATTAAGTACTGTCTGTGTGTTAGGAACTTTGGAAAATGGTAGCACAAGAAAAGCATAATCAGTGTCATTGGAAGGAAGGAGGTGATAAAGGAGATTCCTGTACTGCATATTTAAAAACCCTTTAATATTGAAATACACATAAATACATACATTTTGATAAATTATTTACAAAATGAGCACTCACATAGAACATTATGAGGACTCTAGAGGCCTGCCTCTTATCTCCTCCCGGTCATTATCTGCCAAAGATATCTATTAATATTATTCTGATTTCTGTTACTTTCATTTTGCTTGCTTGTGACTAAATGGAGTAAATAATCTTTGTTCTTGAGGGGGGATCGACCTGTAACTTTCCTTTTTTAAAAATGTCTTTTTCAGGTTTTGGTATAAAGATTATGGTGGCATCCTCAAGTTGTGAATGTTTTTTCTTTTCTATTCTTTACAAACATCCACGCAAAGTTGTGCTATTTCTTCTTTCAATGTTTGGGAGTGTTCATTGGTGAAGCCATCTGGAAATTTCTTAGTAGAGGGTTTATATTTTAAGGTTCAATTTATTTAATATATATAGAACTATTCTGATTGTACTTGTTCATGTATTGGTTTTAGTAAGTTGTATTTTTGTAGGCATTTGTCCATTTTATTTAAACTTTACATTTGTATAAAATTTTTTATAATCCTCCTATTTTGTTAGTCTACAGAATCTGCAGTGATGTATTCTTTTTTGTTATATTGGTAATGTGTACTTTTCCTTTTTTATTGATTATCTTTTTCTAGGTCATTAGCCATTGTATCGGTCACTTCATGTAACCAACTTAGAAATTCTTTTCTATATTATAAATTTGTTTTCTATTCCATTTATTTTGCTCTCAACTTATGTATTTTTTGGGGGTTTAATTTGGTTATCTTTTTCTGACTTCTTGAGATGGATGCTTAGATAATTAAGTTTCAACCTTCCTTATTTTCATATATTTTTTTTCTGACCTTTGTTTCAGCTGCATTCCACAAATTGTGATAAGATATATTTTCAATATTATTCAGTTCAAAATATTTTCTGGTATCCACTCTGCTTTATTCTTTCATTTTAGAGGTATTTAGAAGTATACTGTTGAATAATGTTATCCCATTGTTTTCTGGCTGACATCATATCTTTGAAAAGTCAGCAGTAAGTCTTATTTTTGATCCTTTTAAGATAATTATTCATTTTTTCCCCCTGGTGGTTTTAAGGATTTTTATGTCTTTGGTTTTTATGAGTTTTATGTGCTACACCTATGTTTGATTTTCTTTACAAAATCTTACTTGGGGCTTATAGAGCTTTTTTGAATTTGTGCCTTGATGTATTTCATCACTAATCATCATTTCATTATTGCTTTTTCTTTATTCTCTCCTTTCCACTTAGAACTCCAATTGCACATATGTTAGGCTTTTTCCTTGTGTCTCGTATGCTGTTAATGCACTTTTCTGCATTTTTTATTCTCTCTTCTTCTCTCTGCACCAATCTCGATCTTCTCTACTTTTTCTACCAATCTTCTCTTTTGCTGTGTTTGATCTGATTTTACACTTGTTAAATTAATTTTAATTATTAAATTAATTAAATATTAATTTCAATTGTTTTAATTTCCAGCTCTAGTGTTACCACTTGCTTCTTCTTTTCTTTTCTCTTTAAAATGGATTCTTGTTCTCTGGTGACATTCCTCATCTTTTTACCAATTTTCTGGAGTGCATTAATCCTGATTAAATTTCCTGTCTGGTAATTCTAAAATATGGGTCATCTATTGGTATGTTTCTATCACTTGATTTTTTATCATAGATTTTGTTCATTTGTATCTGTTTACTGATATAGTTGGTATTTTTTGAGTGACTGCCTTACATTGTATATGAAAAATTATAGTGGCACTGGATCATGTCATCTTCTGGGAAAGATTAAATTTCCTTTTGGTTGGCAGAGAGAGTATGGACAGATCACCTTGATTTAATCATGGATTAAGATGATTTTAAGTTGTGTTTCAGGCTTCCTGAGGATGTCTCTTTCTGATTTACCTTATTCCATGAGCATAGCCTATTAGGGTCTTAATTGAAAGCCAATTCTCTGCCTTTCTCTTTGGTGGGCCCTGACTTCCGATTTCTGTTCCCTCAACTCTGTGAGACTGCCAAAATCATTGCTAAGCTTTTCAATCCTTAGAAGTTGCTTTTTAAAAAATATGTTTATTATGTCTTGTAATGAAGCTGTCTCTGACCTTCCTCCCTGAAATATCCCTCCCATCACTGTCATTCATTTTGTTTTATTTTTAGATGTACAGAAAAGTTCTTATATATCCTTCACCCAATTTCTCCTAATGTTAACATCTTATATAATGTGGTACATTAGCCAAAATTAAAAAATCGATATTGGGACAGTTTTTTTCTTATTGTTTTTCTTACTGTCTTAAGATCAAATAAAGGCAGGGTACCACATTACATTTAGTCATTGTTTCTCTTTGGTTTCCTAAAAATGGTGACAGATTATCAGTCTTTCCTTGTTTTTCATGACCTTCAGAGTTTTGAAGAGTGTGCTGGTCAGGTATTTCATAGAATGACACTCAATTTTGAATTTGGTTTTGTCTGATGATTTTCTTTTGACTAGACTGAGGTTATGAGTTTTTGGAAGAGTATCACAGAGATGAAGTGATATTGTGGGGATTCTTGACATCAACATAACTTATCACTATTGATGATAAACTTGATCATTTGGTTTAGGTAGTATGTTTGCCAGGTTTCTCTACTATAAACAAAGTTACATTTTTTCTATTCCCATATTCTGTTCTTTTGGAGGTTGAGCCATTAAGTCCAGCTCACACTCAAGGAGAGGCAAATTAGCTCCACCTCCTAGAGGAGGTTATTAGCTATGTTTGTTTGGCTCCTCGGCCTCTGACAACGTGTATGTGCAGCTGAGAATTTGGCAAATGCATTATGAGGAATTGCATGCAGAATGTTGAGCTCACTTTTTCTGTGTGTGTGTGTGTGTGTGTGTGTGTGTGTTTTGTGGGGGGATATTGGCTCCTCAATTTTTGGCTGCATTTAATTAATTTTTTATCTTCCATCCCAGTGAAACTGCTGTGAGATCTAGGCCACTGCTTTCTGTTTTGCCCTTTTGCTCTGTACTGAGGTCAGAAAATGTCCTGAGTGAAGAAAGCACCAATTTAGGAACCACTTTGATGTATTTTCCTTCTCTGTGGCTCTTCAAGTTATGGTTGCTCCCTATTACCTTCAAACATCTGATTTCATTTTTGATGCGATTGTTATAGTTGTTCTCAATGTTTGTCAGAGCCAAACTACGCCTTCATAACCAGGAGGCAATGAGGAGACACTGGAAGGTCCCCATTACTCTGCACTATACCCATGGATTCCCTCAACTGGCTCACTTTTGGTCTTTTTGCCTGTCTCACCTTATGCTTTCTTCAGGGATCAGCTATTACTTTCTATTCTTTTTCTTCCATCAAGCATTTTTTTCCTCTAGCTGTCACTTCTAGTTTTACATCCAACCCAGAGTTCATTCTTCACACAGTTAGTGTTTGCATTGAATTGTCTTTATACTCAGAATGAAATACAATTGCCCATAGGATTTATATGTTCAGCCCTGACCCCCCTCTCTGATGACACTTCCTGCCATTCTCCCCATCTCTTACCAAGCCATAGACTTTTGTTCATTCTTGTTTCCAAGCTACAGATACAGATATTCACACAGTTGGTTCTTCTTGTCATTCAGATCTCAGTTAAAATGATACCTCCTCAATAAAACCTCTTACTCTTCTTCCTGAAGTACTTTCCCCATCACTACTATTCATTCTGCTTAATTTTTCTTTACAGCAATCATCCTTACCTAATTTTTGTTCATTTATGTATTTACTTTTTCATTTTAGAATATAAGCAGCACAGTAACAGGGACTTTCTTCTTCCCCAATCTATTACTAGTGTCTGTAGTAGTTCTTGGCACATAGTAAGCATTAATGAATGAATAAAATTTTACAAGATTTATTTACACTGTGACTTGCACTGTATTTCATGCTTCTGTTACACTCTCTCATGAAATTATCACAATAACTCTATGGAGTAGAGTCTATTATTGTCCCCAGTTTATAGAGGAATAATGCTTAAGGCACAGAGAGAGATTGTCTTGTTCAGTTACAGCAGGTAACTGGTGGTATTAAGACTTAACCTTGGGGGGGCGGAGCAAGATGGCCGAATAGGAACAGCTCCAGTCTCCAACTCCCAGCGCGAGCGACACAGAAGACCGGTGATTTCTGCATTTTCAACTGAGGTACTGGGTTCATCTCACT
>NW_012102943.1:0-66784 GCF_000951045.1 Mandrillus leucophaeus | reverse complement strand
CAACATGGCACAAGTATACATATGTAACAAACCTGCACGTTATGCACATGTACCCTAGAACTTAAAGTATAATAATAATAAAAAATAAAAAAAAATAAAAAAAGACTTAACCTCAAGCCTGCACTTTTAATCCTTAACATCATTGTTTTTAGACTTTTGATCTGTATTGTACATTTTAGATCATTAGTTATAATTAGGTTTTCTATTAATTTTACATGGGGCAAATCCTCTCAATTAAAGAATAATTTTCTTGATAACAAAATATGATCTTATTGTGGATTTCCTTTTTGGGTTTCCACCACAAGAGTTTTGAGAATTGACATCTGGATTTTTGTTTTGCTTTTTTTTTTTCTCCTAGCATACACTTGTCATTCTTCTGATAATAGTATCTGGATTTTCCGTGAAGAGCACCCCTCTTTCATCCTCTGTTGGTAGGATTAGCCAAAGATCTCCCATGCCTAATACAGGACTGCTCAGTCGATATACTCCACCCCCTAAGCACCCAATAAACATGTTTATTGCTCAGGAATAAACATGTGACCTGAATCTATCCAATCACAGTTAATTCTGAGTCTTTTGTTGGAAAAAGGTTCACTTTATTTTTCTTTTAAGACTTACCACTTTGAGGATGTAAGTAGGGGAGCCCACTATTCATAAACCATACCCCCACCCACTGTAAACAAAACAAAAAGGATAAAGCCAATACTGAGGCACTCAGAATTGGGAGTTGGAGAGAGGTATTAATAGATGCTAGATAATATTGTTTGATTGTTTCAGAGCCTACATCCAGTCAGCCTCAAACCACAATCTCATCTGGCCTTTTTGATTTAATGCACCAATTAATTTATTTTGTGCTTAAGCTAGTTTTAGTTGGATTTGTCTCACCCTTACACCCAAGAGAGCTGTGATTCATACAGTACTTCAGAAATGCCTGTTGATGGTTGATTGACTATGTGGACATGTGACTTGTACAAACCCGAGAGTGTATCTGTGTAGCCTGATTAGAGGTGAAAGGGTGTCTTGCATGACCTTGAAAAAAAAACCTCACCATGCCCCTCCCCCAGCTCTCTGCTTTGGGCCCTTGACTCTGCATGAGATCAAGCTCTTATTTGTTAGGTGGCGGTAATAACGAGCCAGATGGAATAGTTGCTGATGCTTGGATATCAATTAGTGAAGCTCTAACTGCAGGAAAACCTCTCAGACATGTCCTAAGTGTCTTAATCTCTCAGTGGGCCTTCTCCTCTAAATGCTTAGGTAGCTGGTAATATGTTTGAGCTGTTGATCCTTTCTTTGATCACGTCTTACAGGATTATTCTGAATGAAATGGTGCCGAGGAACTGGGGCTGTTATTTGGTTGTCTTGGCTCACACTTAGGCCATGTTGTTTGGCTCTGGCATTTGTTTTTCTTCTTCCTCTGCTTGTGCTGGATTGGAAGGCTCTCACCAAACATGTGTCTTCTGATTCCCCAGCTCTCACCAAGTTGTGTAAGTGTCAGGTTAATCTTCAAGCCTAGGAAAACAGGGTTTAACAATTCCCTGCACACCTGGTAGCAATTCCCTTTCATCGTCATCTTGCACTTCATCCTTATGGCAACTCAGGGATAGTCAGGGCAGATGTTACAAGTTTTATTTTACAGATGAGAAAAATGAGGGGCAGTGAGATATAGCAACAGTGTAGCAGATCCACTCCAAGGTCAGTGCTCTCATAGTATTACAGCATCTCATAACCCTATGATTATCCAGTTATTTGCTACAACAGATGATCAGTAATATTTCTAATGCTTGGCCAGGCATGGTGGCTCATGCCTATAATCCCAGCACTTTGAGAGGCTGAGGTGGGAGGATTGAGGATTGCTTGAGTCCAGGAGTTTGAAACCAGCCTAGGGAACATAGCAACACTCCATCTCTAAAATATGTATATCTCATACTTTAAGAGACAGCCCAAACAGCATCTCTTCTATATCATCTGCACATATCACCCAGCTAAAAAAACACTCTCTTCTGAACTTGCATAGCACTCTTTCCAGTATCCTTACAGTTTTATAAGTTTCTACCTTATAATGTAATCATTTGTGTGTATTTTTATTTTCTCTCCTAGAATAACTAGGTAGATACTCAGATAAACCTACCATAAGCGATTCATAATTGTTTATTCAGAGCATGAACAAGTAACTAAATGCCTTAATTCTTTATTGGGGGGGTGGGGTTAGTGGAGGAAGGTAGAGGTAATATATTTCAAGGGACCAGAATGATTGTTTCCAGAGTACTTAGAGGGCTGCTATGTGAAGAAGGATTAAATTTGTTATGTGCCATCCAAAGGGCAGATATAAGACCAGTGGGTAGACATTTCAGCTTAATATAGGAATTCCTATAGCCAAAGCTGTTGAAAGGTGAAGGGGATATCTTCTAGGATAGTTAAAGTCTGTGTCATTAAATGTATGAAAGCAAGTATTGAGTGATCACTTGGTAAGAAGAGTTCAGAGGAGATTCAATATCTTAGGACGGATCAAACTTCCAGGTCCCTTTCTACTTAGACAGTAGTATTTAAGAGATCTACAGTATAATTGGCTTTTGCTTGCTCATGGAAGCAAAACTTATACTCAAGAGGTAAATCCTCACTCATTTAATAAACATATAGGCAGTGGTGCATAGTGACTAAGAATGTGGGCTCTGGAATTCAAGTTCTGGATTTCTTACTTACTAATGTATGACCTTGACAAAGTTACTGAACATCTCCAAACTTTATTTTCCTTATCTGTAAAATGATGGTAATAGTACCACTACTGGGATGTTGTGTAGTCATGCGCAAGGAACACTTAACATAGTGCCTGGCACAGAGGAAGTACTCAATTGTTATTACTACTAGTTGTTATTATATTATGACTCAACTGTTGTCACTACTGAGGCTCTACGTCTACTCTTCCTCTCCTACCAGGATCCCTAAACTCTGTCTGTGTCCTGCACTTCCTTGGGGCTGCCAAAATCCTTCCTTCCTGGTAGCATCTTAGGCTTCAGGCAGAAAAGGTCAGGGAGGTCCCCCAGAGACCTTAGAGCTCGTGCCTCTGAGCATATAGTTGACAGCTGACTGTGAGACTGGCGATCTGAGCCTTTGAGGCCTCCGGCCACTTTCCAAAGCCAACAATACAAGATAAAAACACAATATCGTTTCTCCAATCTCTTCTGGGATCCTGGTTGCCGGCACTCATTAAAGGCAGTTTTCTTTTAGATTTCAGAAGCTGTTTTAAAAGCTTGAGTTTAACATTGGGTTCCCCAAAGGCTGATAGTAGTTGCTTCTGTTTTTCCCCCAAATCCCTGACCTGAATTTGCAGTGGCTGGGTTATTAGTGCATCAACAAAACATGTTTCCTGGGAATAGAAAATCCATTCTTGTCTTTTGGTCATTTAGAGAATGGCAAGGAAAGATCTCAAGTCCCCAGCACAACCCTTGATGGAGAGCCAAGTTGCTCCCAGAGTAATTCTTCGTTCTATAAGGTTTGAGGTTCACTATCAATAGAACAAAACTTAATCAAAAACTTACATAAATTCTTTCTTTATATAAGCTCCTTGATAAGAAATTATTACACATGATCAATACTTAATAAATATATGTTTTGTGCACTTAATATCATCTCCATTTTAAAAAAGAGAAATGAGGTAGTGTTATCATTTTTGCTTTAAAGATGAAGAGACACAGAGGGGCAGTAACTTGCCTGCATCCAGCTAGTAAGGATTAGAGTTGAGATCCCAAGGGAGTTCTATCTGATCCTAAAGTTTGGACCATTTATGGTAAATCATGCTGTCTTCTGTTAGGAGAGCAATAGGGAAGTATTTATTATTTATAGAATAAACTTAACAAATTAACAAAACACAGTTGCAGACAATCCCAGATATGATAACATAGACATAGAATGAGCTACTGTATCCATCTTCATATTTAGCACTCAGGCCAACCCTGAGGAGTTAATGTTCACGTCCCTGGTCTTATAGATAGGGAAAAAGACTCCAGGAGGTTAAGGAGTTTGCTCAGGAAGCAAACTAGCCCAGGGAAGGAAAGCTAGGACGCAAATCCTGCTTCTTGAACAATTGACGTGGTACTTTTTACCATGTCACAGTTTTAGTTCTATAAGAAATACATTTAAAATATCACCCTCAAAATTTGCCTTTTTAACTTTTTAAAAAGCACTTTCAGAAATCTTGGAGTCTCTTAGTGTTCCAACAAGCTTGGAAGGTCAAGTCTTTGGTGTCCTGTTTTAGCAATGAGAGACCTGAGGCTAGGGTTTGCCTACTGTTCAACAGTGAGACAAGTGAGCAAGATGGGTTAGAACCAGCTCTTCTCACATGAAGCTCAGCTTTGGTCCTGTTCCATTTCATTGTTTGTCCTGCCTCAGCTTCCCAATTCCTTCAGTCATTAAGTTTCTTTTGATTACTCAGGATCTACAATCTGGTAATTTCTTGGGTCTCTTCTTTCCAGGTGTTCGTTCACTTAACACGCTGTAAGCCAGGTACCATGGCAATTGCAGAGAAAAGAGTTCATAAGAGTTCATCTGAAAACCAGTCATCCTGCTTTACTGTTCACCTCTACACACCTTATCTCTCTCCCCATAGGTGTCTATTCTACCTCATCACTCACAAACCAATTGTGTTTTATAGATGCTATGGTAACATAAAGTGGTACCCCTGGTGGGAAAAGGTAAATAACAGGTTGTTAGAGATAAGAGGAGTGCTTGGTGTTGAGATTAAGGGATCTTCGGAGGCAGATAGTATGTTTTCAAGTGTCTATTTGGTCCCTTGTGAGCTGTATGACTTTAGCCAAGTTGGTTAACTCTTTGGCCTTAGTTTCCTAATCTGTTAAATGTGCCTAATTTATGGGGTTATTGTGAAGATCACAGGAGATCATTAATATAAACTATTTAACAAAATGAACGTACTCTTCCATCATTAACTGGGAAGATAAGATTTACATAAACACAGTAATTAAAATACAAAGCAGGCCCTGTATTTTAATGACTGCAGAATCCCCAGTGCCTATCTCAGTGCCTGGCATACAGTTGAGGTTCGAGGTCCACAGCTATGGGTATCATCTATTGAATGCTTTTATTGCTCTAGGCTTGTGCTAAGAGTTTAGTGTGCATTATGTGATTTAATCTCTACCAACAACTCCTCAGGAGTATTCTGACTGTCTTGTAGATGTTGCAGATGACGAAGTTGAAGCTGAAGCCTGGAGAGTGCAAGTGACTTACCCAAGGTTACAGGCTATGGAACAGTAGAGTCAGGGTTTGAAACCAGGTGTATCTGACTCCCAAGCCTGTATTCACTCGCATATTCGATTCGTGATTTATTCATTCAGGCAACATTCTTTGAGTATCTCCACTGGGGGAGGTACTGAATCAAGTGCTGGGTATGCAGTAGGGAAGATGGCATAATCCCTGCTCATAAGAAATTCAGCATTTATTCGTGTCCTTTGCAGGGACATGGATGGAGCTGGAAGCCATTATCCTCAGCAAACTTAAACAGGAACAGAAAACCAAACACTGCATGCTCTCACTTATAAGTGGGAGCTGAATAATGAGAGACCACAGGGACACCGGGAGGGGAATAACACACGCTGGAGCCTATTGGCAGGGGGAGGTGCGGGGGGAGGGAAAGCATCAGGAACAAAAGCTAATGCATGCTGGGCTTAATACCGAGGTGATGGGTTGAGAGGTTCAGCAAATCACTATGGCATGTGTTTACCTATGTAACAAACCTGCACATCCCGCACATGTATCCTGGAACTTAAAGTAAAAAAAAAAAAAAAATCAGCGTCTGGGAAATATGACATGGGTTGTGGGTGTCAGGGGGAAATGAATTCAATAAGGGGAGCAGTGCAGGGACCGTGGCACACTCCTCCCCTGGACTTGCTGCCTCCTCAGTGTTTCCAAGGGGGAGGATGTGAGGTGAGGGATATGGTCACCATGGCCTGGAATTCAGAAGACACTTTCTGGAGGAGGTGGATCATAGAGAGGAGGGTGTTCTCCAGAATAAGCTTAGCCAGGGCAAACGGGCGGGGGCAGGACTCCCTTAGGAGACAGACTTTGGGTCTCAGCAGAGGGTATAGAGAAGAGTAGTGGGGAAGAAAGCTGGAGAGTAAAGTGAAGACCAAACTTCAGAAAGTGCTGAAGAGCAGTGTGAGGAGGTTGAAGGTAAGGTAGGAGGTAGAAATGAAGACAGGCTTCCATGTGTGGGAGCTCCCATACTCAGAAGGCATTCGCTGTAACATGGCAAGGCCACGATGAATTTGTAGCACTTTTGTTTTTTGTAAAACAATCTTATGCCAGAGCAGGAAGCTGTGAATTTCAGGTAGGAGGTGAGCAGGGCTAGAAGAGGTTATTTTAGGCAGTGGGAGTTTGGGGGTCATCTCAGTTCACTGGGACTCAGGTGTCGCGTTTCACTTCTTGCTTAGGAGATTGGGAACCCTCTGCAAGCCTCAAAGCCCTGTGTGTATTGGGGGTGACTGTCACCGAGGAGGTACGAGGATGGGCCTTGTTTCCTGGATGATTCTGCGGGGGCCAGTACTGCTGCCTTCATGGGAGATCCTTGGAGAGGCCCTGCTGGGCATTTTCTACAGCTGCATTGCAGTGACATTGCCTTACACTGTGATTCCACCAACCAATTGTGAGGTTATTGAGTTATTGAACACCCTGGGAACCCCGCAGGTGGGAAGCAGCTCCCGCAAACAGCATTTGCTTCTCTGTGATTACATTGCAGTCTATAATGGAAGAACAGTCTTTATATTTATGTATGGGTTTCCAAATGAAGAAGAGAGTAAGCAGTTGAGAGTATGATGCCTTCTTCTTTCTTTCTTTTAAAACATTACAGTCGAGGCTATCTTTTTCCATTTCCATACCAGTTCTGTGTGGTGTAAAATTGTTGGTGGTCCTGGAGAACAGGCCCTGAATTCATACTCGTGTGTGGAGCTAGAACAGGACAATCAGGTTCAGCATTGAGAGTCCTTGATTTGGAGTCCGAGTTCCTCATGACACAGTTGCTCAAACGAGAACACTAATTCCCCTGTCAAGGCTCTTCCTTAACTTCTGGCTGAAATCAGAGCAATTGAGTGCAGTCAGCACCAGTCTCTCAGGATGACTGGGGAGGATGCATATCAGTGGTCAAGAAAACAGGACAGTCATCAAGACTTAAATCATGCAGTTTAGTAGACTGAAATATTTCAAAGTCAGAAATGCACAAGAGAAAATGCAAAATGATCTTCAGTGGTACAAAAGTCAAGAACCACCAGTTCTAATAATCCTCTCTGTCCCCATGTCCCCATGGACTGTTTCTTTTTTGAGTTGAAATCTTGCTCTGTCACCCAGGCTGGAGTGCAATGGTGTGATCTTGGCTCACTGCAACTTCCGCCTCCTGGGTTCAAGCAATTCTCTTGCCTCAGCCTCCCGAGTAGCTGGGATTACAGGTGCATGCCACCATGCCTGGCTAATTTTTGTATCTTTAGTAGAGACGGGGTTTCATCATGTTGGTCAGGTTGGTTTCAAACTCCTGACTTCAGGTAATCCACCTGCCTTGGCCTCCCAAAGTGCTGGGATTACAGGCATGAGCTACTGTGCCCGGCCCCACCATGAGCCTTTTCTAGAGACCCTGGACTACATCTTCTTATCTCCCTCATGTAGAGGAGTCTAAAAATATAACCTTGAGCATCCATTGACTTGGAGAATATTCAAGAAAACAAGAAGGCTTGGATCCAAAGCCCATGGCATGATATTCCATGCCGTTCATGATTTAGAAGCCATATTTCTTTTTGGTCTTATTGCCCATTCACCCCTTTATTCAGCAGTCTGGAATGCTCTTTCTGAATTTCATGCCTGATGAAATCCTAGATACTATTCAATGTCTCTGAAAGGTCATTTTCTCTTTAAAGTTTTTCTTGCCCTCCACCCAGATGTGTCTCTCCTGCTTGTACAAATCTGTGGCACTTTGCTTGTATTATAGCAGTTTCCAGAGTGTGGGCTTCATGGGCCTTATGGCCTGGAAGATGATTTTACATAGACAAAGACCTGGTATTGAATAGAATTGGATTACATGCTGAGAAAGTTAGTGCCTCTGTAGTATTTCTGACTACATCAAGAGGAAGGTGTCATGTTGGTGTCAGTGTGATTTCAAAACACCTTTTTGCCCTTTTTTTTTTTTTTTTTTTGAGATGGAGTCTTGCTGTGTCGCCCAGGCTGGAGTGCTGGAGTGCAGTGGCAGGATCTCAGCTCACTGCAAGCTCTGCCTCCCGGGTTCACGCCATTCTCCTGCCTCAGCCTCCGGAGTAGCTGGGACCACAGGCACCTGCCACTACGCCCGGCTAATTTTTTGTATTTTTTAGTAGAGACGGGGTTTCACTGTGTTAGCCAGGATGGTCTCAATGTCCTGACCTCATGATCCGCCCACTTCAGCCTCCCAGAGTGCTGGGATTACAGGCGTGAGCCACCGCGCCCCACCGCCAGGTTTTTTTTTTTTCAAATAAAGGAAGAAGACAAAGCAGGCCTCAGGCCCAATCACTTTGGCAGGTGATTGGAGGTAGTTAGAATTTAATAGCACTCATCTAATTATTTTGTTTTTATTTTTTTGTTTCTTTTCTGGTTTTGGCAAGTAAAATGAGTTTTTTATTTATAAAAGTATGACAACGTGTAAAAAGAAACTTATTTAAGTCAAAAAGTCAGTCAATGGGAAAAAAGGTTAAATAATAGGAGAAAGTTTTTGCAGGTGTGACAAGTATTGTGACGGTTGTATTGCAGTGATTGAAATTTAACTGCAACAAATTCTCTTGAAGTAGAATTGGTTGTGCCTCCTTTGCTCCAAGTCTGTGAGTGCAGGGCTATGCCTCATTCATCTTTAAGATATTCTAGAACAGGAGTTGGCAATCTACCATCCACAGGCTAAATTTGGCCTGCTGCCTGTTTTTGTAACCAACCAGCTGAAGATAGTTTCAAATGGTCAAAAAAACCCCAAAAGAATAATATTTCATGACACATGAAAATGACACAAAATTCAAATTTCAGTGTCCATAAATAAAGTTTTATTGGAGCATAGTCATGCCCATTTGTTTACATTCATCTATGGCTGCTTTCATGCCACAATGGGCCAGTTGAGAAGTTTTGACAGAGACTGCACGGCCCACAAAGCTGAAAATATTTACTCTCTGGCCCTTGACAGAAAAAATTGCTGTCCCCTAGTCTAGGTCACCAGGCATGGAGTCAGGAGGCCCGAGGTTGATTCCTGGCACTTTCATGTAGTCACTGGTGACTTTGGGCAAATCAAATCCTCTCTCCAAGCCTCAGTTTTCCATCTATAAAATGGAGCTAATAGTAATACCTACTTCATAGGGCCATTGTGAGGATGTGATGCATGGGAATCCACTTCATAAACATGAAAGCATCATAAAAATTTGTAGAGATTTGTAGTTCCTTCAATAGTTCTAATTTTCATTTTGGAAAAGACACAATACTCACATATACCTGCTATAGCTCTTCACATTTTCTAATAGAATCTGGAGAGCTCTCTTTTACTTTTAATTAAGGAAAGCTTATTCTTTTTTATTATTATACTTTAATTTCTGGGGTACGTGTGCACAATGTGCAGGTTTGTTACATAGGTATACATGTGCATATTGGTTTGCTGCACCCATCAACTTGTCATTTACATTAGGTATTTCTCCCAATGCTATCCCTCCCCCAGTCGCCATCCCCCAACAGGCCCCAGTATGTGATGTTTCCCTCCCTGTGTTCATGTGTTCTCATTGTTCAGCTCCCACTTATGAGTGAGAACATGTGGTGTTTGGTTTTCTGTTCTTGTGATAGTTTGCTGAGAATGATGGTTTCCATCTTCATCCATGTCCCTGCAGAGGACACGAAAGGGAGAGATTATTCTTTATTTTTTTCTGCTTCCAACATTTATTATCTATTTTTCACTGTATTCATTCTTTTTTTTCCCCTCACCCCACCCTTTCCACTCCCCACCCACCACCATCCCCAACCAACCAACCAACCCTACCACATAACCTTTTTCTTTGGAACTTCCCCATCTTGGCCACTATAATCAATTCTTCCCCAACCCCAGAATTTTTCTTCAAGACCCAATTGTACTTAAGGACAGACTGTCAGATCAGAAGCAAAGTATGTCTATTCAGTATTGTCCTAGATCTGTTGTGTGTTGTATAAACAGTCTTAACTTCTCTTTGCTTTTTTTCAAATAGAATTGGCTCAGGTCGGGCAGGAATATTTGCATACAATTTCAAGTGTGTAAGAGAGAGTTTTTGGATGAAAGATATTTAAGGAAGTTACTTGGCATTTAGTGAGCATTTACTATGTGCTGGGCAATGTGCTACAACATTTTCTACTCATTGTCTCATGAAATTTTAAAAATAATTTTAAGAGGGAGATCAAATGATCCCCACTTAATAGACTGGGAAACTGAGGCTGAGGGTTGACATACCTAGCCCAAGATCTCCCAGCAGAAGAGTGAAGGTACTGAGACTGGTCTCCACGTGTGATTATATGGAGCTGGCAGACATAACACATCAGGCACTGCTGCCTTCACCTGGGAAGCTTTCCTTGATCTCCTATCTGTGCTCCCAGTGCCGTGTGGCTCCCCCATTCCAGGATGTATGACACTATATTGCAGTTGCTTGTGTAGTCTTCTGCCTCCTCAACTAGACGCTGAGCCCGAGGAAGGCAGGGACTGTGTGTTTCCTGTTCACTGATGTATCATCACACCTGACACAGGACTGATACTGAGTGGGTGCCTGCAAATGTCTGTTAATTAAATGAATGAATAAATGAGTATAATGGGCATTCGTATGGCTCCAAGCATTCACCTTGAATCTAAGGGGAAGGAAAATGATATTCTTTTCACCAGTAGCAAATTCCTCTGCTACCAAGGAATCTTTGGGAAAAGAGGGAAAAGGAAGTGGGAGAGCCTGAGTGGATTTCAATTGGGAAAACAAGGCAAGAGGATATATTATGTAATTTGAAAAAGAAGTGGGAAAAAAAGTTGCATGCCATATATTTGTTTCCAATTAATCCAACATTTATCCAATTTTAGTCTTTTGTATCTTTGTGATTGTTGTCATATCTGTGAATCACCTATATTATTTGCTTAATATTTTCCTTAACATTGGCCCACCTTTAAAACGTACATGTATTTATTTTAAAAGGAATCCTCATAACACTACAATAAATGGGAAGCCATGATCACTTGCTTTAAAAAGTAGATGATGTGGAAACAAGTATAACAAAAACAGAAAAAGTAATTACATTCTAGCAGATACTGTTCCCTGATAAAGGACCAGGGCTGGAGACTGCTTTTTTTGTTTAACAAGGATGATTAAGAAAGTGGTAGGACAGGGTTAAAGACACACTAGCACCAAACGGAGGCTTATTGGAAAGTAAATATTTTCCTCACTAAATGGCTCCGTGTGATTTAATGCATCTGTGTCTTAAAATCATCTCCTGTACCATGTAAAGTCATTGTTATGTTGATTGGAATATGCTGAGTCGGTGGAAGTAGGCCTGCTCTCTCCTTGGGTGTGATATCTTAGACAATTCTGCTAAAAGCTATCTTTCTCTTGAAAAACAGAGGATGGTTTATTTCTTCCTGTCTTCACTCACAGCTCTGTTCCTGTGAGTGAAGGGAGGGAAGAGGACAGAGGCAAGCTGCCAATGGTCAGTGCCCTTCAGTTCGGAGCCACCTCTGCTCCAAGTCTTAAGAGGGTCCCCCTAGCCCATCACCTGGAGGTGAGCAGCCATCCCACGCTGGAGCAGGTAAATCAGGGGGTCTTGGAACCTCTGCAAACAAAGCAAATCTACTTGAAGTCACCTTTTTAGCCTAGAACATTTTATTCTAGTGAAATCTCTCTCCTGCCCCAATTCACTCACTGCAAAAACCAACATAATTTATCTTCTGGAGGGAAGGGTGCAGACTTCAGCTTGGGTTTTTTTTTTTTTTGTTTTTTGTTTTTGGCTCAAGCAACTGCTCAGCCTAAATCATTGGAAGAAAAAGTAGGGGAAAGAAGGCTAGAGCAAGTTGCCAAATTGCAAGTTTGGAAATAAAAATCAACATGGGCATTATCTTAAAGGTTAGGGAGAAGATGGCCTCAGTGGTCTTGAGAGGCAGGAAAGGTTTCCCTATCAATGTGCTCTTTGGCCCATTTCTTTTGGAATCACAGACTTTTTTTCTTTTAGGATCAGGAGATCTTGGAGTTATAGATGCCCCCTTTTAGGAAGTGAGGGGGCTAATATTTGCTGAACACTATGTGCCTGGAAGGGTGCAGGGCATGCCCCCCATAGTTCTCATCTTCTCAATAACCCAAAGAGGGAGGGGAAGGGTCAGCTACATCTCACAGATCAGAAACACCTTGTCCAAGGTCACAGAGACTCTAAATAGCAGAGCCAGGACTGGACTGAACTATCCTGATTCTGAAACCTATGTTATTTATATTGCTACCCTCCAAGGATCATGGGAATAGAACTAGAGATTTAAAAGGAACATTGATGCCTCTATTTAATGTTCTGTCCACACAGGATCTGCTCCAGAGTCCCAAAAGATTCATCTTCTATGTGACTCATTGTCCTGTGGAACCAACCCATTTTACTGATGAAGGACATAATTGTTAATGGACTTTTACTGAAGTAAGCGTTACCTCTTTTCTTATGCTCCATGGACATCTCATCAAGGACCCTTTAAGTGAGGTTACCATTCTTAACGCCCACAGCAAAGGGATCCCAGGAGACTGGACACTGAAGAATCTCATCTTGTATAAAGACCGACCAAGATATGATGGTTTTCCTTTCAAACTATAAACCCTATGGGATTCATTTCATTCTTTTCCTGTTGCCAGGATATTTAACAAGTATTTCCCTGACTAAGGAAGACATTCATTGCAGAGCAGATGAGAGGACTCCAAGGTGACTTATTTAGGCCATGCAGGGGTGAAAGGCCTATGTTAGGTCAGGCCAAAGGTGCTCACTCCCTGAGATGGGCAAACAACTTGGCTAAGACACCAAAAGATCACAGCCTTCTCATTAAGGCTCTGTGCAGATGGTGGCACCCACCCTTCCTGCATGTGGTGTTTGTCTGCAGGGGCTGAGGACACGCTAGGGCAGAAGCCAGATGGCTGGGATTTCCCAGGCTGTCTGTCCAGTGAGTAATAGTCCCCTCTTAGGGGCTTTTGGGTGCTGCAGAGGATGTTTCTGGTGAAGAGAGGCTAAAGGGAGGAGACCTGGGTTTTTGTTCTTTGTACTAATTTATTCTGTTATCTTGGTCCAGACCTTCCTCTCTCTGGCCCTTAGTTTCATTTTCCCTAAGAAGGAGATGTCAGTACTATCTCTTTCAGACTCTAAAAAAAAGAAACACACACTAAGTCTCCATCCTGCATTGGCTACTTACAATGTGCAGCGTGGGCTAAGCACAGGAGCTGCATGCCCTCCGCTGGAGTGAAGACCATCGTCAGTATTTGCTCCCTGGGGCTTACCAGCTCCTCTTCCCTGGATCCTGACTGTTGGCTTCAATTCATGGCCACTCTCTGCTCTCCTCCCTGATCCCTGGTGGTGGCCCATGACTACACTTGTTGATACTGGCTGTGCCGCCTCTGGGAGATATTCTGGTCTTGGTGCTAAGACTTACAAGCTGGGCCTGGGGACTGTTGGACCTGAGGTCCTGGAATGACCACTTCGTGGGTGCATTGCTTTAGCAGGTTTCCTAACTTACAGACTTATTGTCTTCTTTTAAGACTTCACCCTTTTTATATCTAAGGGTTGTTGTGAACCTGAACATGAGATGAAAAATGAGGAAGCTGTTTGTAAAGAATCCTGAAAATATGAGGCAGTGCAGTGGGGGTGATTAGGAATGAAGATCTGGCTGGGACAGACTGCCTGGGTTTGAATCTTGTCCCTGTTGCTTCTGAGCTTGTGACTGGGGACAAGTAAACTTACTGTCTGAGTAAGAGGATGCTAGCACTCACCTCACAGGACTTTCGTGAGGATTAACATTTATCTACAGTAAGTACTGAGAACAGAGCTTGACATAGAGCTAGAACTCAATAAAACTGTTCTTGCCCTTACTGTTGTGTTTTTATTACTGTTAGTGTAGGCTGCAGCCTATGTAGAGAGGGAATCTTCAGTGGGGATAGAAAGGATGAAGCAGGCAAGACTTCCTGAAGGAGGGAGGCTTTAGCTGGTTTTTGTAGTCTGGCTAGAGGGAAATTCTAGAGGGAAGGGTGTAAACAAATGCCAAAATTGGAATGTTGGCAGTGTTGGAGAGAGAAAGATGCCCTAGGGAGAAATTTAGCTCAGCAATACTGAGTTATTGAGTGAGTACAGCTTTTCTTCTGGGGCTCACACTTATGTGTGGGATGCTGCTATGGTCTGAATGTGCCTTCTCAAAACTCCTATGTTGAAACTTGATAGTATTAAGAGGTCGGGGATTTTGGGAAGTAAGTCATGAGGGCTCTGCCCTCATGCATGGGATTAGCATCCTTTAAAAGAGGCTGAAGGGAGCCTGTTTGTCCCTTCCACCATGTGGGGACACAGCTAGAATGCACTGTCTTTGAAGCATTGAGCAGACCCTCACCAGACACCAAATCTGCTGGTTCCTGGATCTTGGACTTCCCAGCCTCATAACTGTAAGCAGTACTTTTCTGTTGTTTATAAGTTACCCAGTCTATGGTAATGCATTATAGCAGACTAATCAGACTAAGACAGGTGCCTTTTCACTTTACTCAGTTGAAGTCAGGCTCTCTCTTACCCCATTTGGGGGGAAATGTGGAGCAGGAGGAGAGCAAGGGCGTTGCATTCAGACAGACCTAGGTTTGAATGCTGGCTTTGCTCCTCACTGGCAGAGAGTCTTTGAGTTAATTGTTAACCATAACCTCGTTGAGTCTCAGTTTTCTCACTTGTAGAGATGTTGAGGGAATTAATTTAAATGAAAAGATTCTTCCCTCCTCCCTTTCCCCCTTCCTCTCTCCCTCCTTCCTTCTTTCTCATCCCCACCTCTCTCCATTCACTCTCTGGGAGACAGAATCTCTGGCTGCTCCTACAGCTGCCACCTATGAGCACAGCTGGTTGCCAACTCTGGCAGGGTGCCAGGGAGATGGTGCCATGGGAAAAAATTGTAAGTGCCATTGGAACAAGGAACATTTCATTGAATTAGAAAGGTCCAAAAGGTATGGGTCACAAGCAGGCAGGCTCGTAAGAATTTTGTTTTGCTGTGTTCTTTGTTACACCCTCCCAGAGTTTTAGCCAGGAGATAGTGTGAGCAGCTTAGCAACTTTGCCATCTGCCCACCCATTATGTATGTGTGTAAACTGCCTCTGTCACTTAAATTTGTGCACTCTGATATAGCTCATTCTTCTTATAGACAAGGAAGCTGAGGTTGAGAGAGCAGGAGTGACTTGCCCAAGGCCATGCAGTGGCTGGGCTAGACACCTGCATCCTTAAACCTGAGCTCATTTCCTCATACAGAAAATAGCGTCAAAAGCAGTGGCATAGGTGTTGTGATGTGGGAAGATGCTTTGCAGTAAAAAGGGAATTTGTTTAATAGGTGAGGTCAGTTTTTCTTAGATTGTTTTGACTGTTCAGTCCAGAATGAGAATTCCTGTTTTGGATCATGTTCATAAAATCCTGCGGATTGGATGA
This sequence comes from Mandrillus leucophaeus, assembly GCF_000951045.1. NCBI lineage: Eukaryota > Metazoa > Chordata > Mammalia > Primates > Cercopithecidae > Mandrillus > Mandrillus leucophaeus. The sequence goes on along the minus strand of NW_012102943.1, from coordinate 51,118 downwards.
TTCTCACCATCCTTTTAGGCTTGTTGAAAAAGATAAAAAAATAATCACAGGCTCTGAATTTTCCTGAGAAACTGTGGCTTCAGCTCCCCTACCTCCTTCAGGGCCCCTCCCAAGGGTGAGTTTTTAAGCATGATGAATTACTGTGGTCAGCTGCGGCAGCATGCCATGCCCAGGGGAGTGGAACCCTCGGCTCCTTGGCCAGCCTGTGTCTCTCCAGCAGGCCAGTCTGCTGCACGCGTTCCTGCACAGACACTGTCACTGCTGCAGCATTTCCTCTGTCCCAACAGAGGCATCACAAATCTCTGAGAGGAACACGTCCACTTCCTGGCCTGGTAGAGCAGAGAGCAGAGGTGGATATTGCAGATAGTTGGGAGAAATTGCTTCTGGTTGCCTGGAGCTTGAATTCCCTCCACTGGACTTGGTTGTTAGGTTTTGCATCGTTTCCTATAGAATGAGCTCAATTGGAGGCCATGCTATAGACACACTTGGGGCTGGTCATTCTGTCCCATAGACACAGCCAATTCTTTGCCATTCATTTAGCAAGTGTTTCTTGAGCCTCTAATCTCATGCTATATGCTTTGGGGGATACAGAATTGCAGATAAGTTTCTGTCTTCCATAGTTACCTTCTAGTTGAAAAACATGTACCAAAGTTAAATAATGTTATAAGCCTATGGGAGAGACATCACTAGGTAGACATCAATGTATACAGTAAATGTTTATTAACTGCCTACTGTATACTGTGAGCTAGGCATTGGTTTATCATTGGCTGAAGTTCACTGGTCAGGGTGCACGAGGGTTCTGGGAAAAGAAAAAATCTCAGTGGGGTGCAAAGTTTTATTATTCTAATAGCAGCTAAGATTTATTTATCCCCTGCATGGTATTAAACATATTATGTAGATACCAATATTATCTTGTGGAGGAGGGACAATCACCATCTCACTTTACAGGTGGGCCCAAGAGTCCAAGAACTTCCCCTAAGTTGGTGATCCCAGTGATCCAGTGCTGGGATCAAACCCCACATCTATTTGAGTCCAAGGTAGCAATCCCTAAAGGCTTGGCTCTTCTAATGGGAACTGAGCTGGAATTTGAAGAAGAAGCAGATCCAAGAAGGAAAGATTCTCATGGGTTGAACAACCTCAGAGCTTTGAACTTTGCTAAATAGTTCAAGGTTCCCTTCAATTCTTAAGATAAAAGAAAACTGGTACCAACATAACCTTCTAAATTGCCCTTCCAGATGGGCCAGCTGTTCAAAGCAAGAACATTACCTCCTCCATTATTAAACTTATTCCTGTAGAAGAATAAGCAAAAAGTGACTCCATCTTCCCAAGTGCATTTTCTCTATACACCATATTAGGTCCTGTAGGCTGCCTCCTCTGCCCGGGTACTACCTACATGAACTTGATATGAGCTTTATTAGGACTTAGTTTCTTTATAATTGGGTATGATAATTACCTTTGAGGTGTTGTGAAGATCAAATATAGATAATATTAAATACACGGTTTCTAGAACAGAGGAAGTACTCAAATAAATTTGCTTTGCTTAATTATTACTCTGTACATTATATTTTGCTTATATTTTGACCTCCTTGCCAGACTCTAACCTTCCCGTGGTATTTTTTTTTAACCTCATGAAATGTAATTTGAGGCCTGAAATACAGTATGAGGCAAAACTGATTGGACATCTAAGAAGGGGTTTTCATATTTACATTGGGTGATGCTGAGTAGGAGCTCAGTTAGCCATTAGCTTCCTGCGTGTCAGTTATGTTTTCATTTGTTCACTTTTACGCTTGCCCCCTCTCACCAATCATCAACTCATTTCCTACTAGGGATGAATAATGGTGCCAGGAATTAAAAAGAAGTTATAGCGGAGATGCTTAAAACTACAAAAAAGTAGAGAGAATAATATAATACTATTACCCAGTTTTAGCAATTATCAACATTTTGCTAATCTTACTTTAACCTTTTTTTTTAAACTGGAGTATTTTAAAGTAAATGCCAGAATCATGTCATTCTACCTATAAATGCTTCATATGTAACTTTAATTAATAAGGACTTCAGATTCTTTGTGCCTAGCAGCATTTCCAATAATCCTGAATAGCATTGGTAACTAGTCATACTTAACACTTCCCAGATTGATTCGAAAATTGCCTTTTAATAATTGCTTCATTGAAATCAGGATTTAAACAAGGTTCATGCATCGTATTGGGTAATTATGTCTCTTAAGTCTCCTTTATTTTTTAATGGTGTCCCCTTCTTCCCACCTTTTAATACCATTGGCTTGTTAGAGAAATTGGTTCTTTTGTAGATTATGAATTTAGTTGATTACTTCTTCCTGGTGTTATTTCAGTTTTTCTTTTATCCCTTCTTGTTATTTAAGTTGTTCTTTTATCTCCAGTATTTTCTATAAAGTGGCAGTAAGTTTAGAGTATGATTATATTCAGGCTCCATTTTTTAGCTAGATGACTTTGTACATATTGTGAGTATTGTACTTCCTTTTCTACCACATTCTGGGTGTGTAATGTTAAGTCATCCTAATCTGCATGATGTCAATCTGGTCCCACCATGGCAAAGTTCTCCAGTCAACCTTTCACCTAATGAGTCTGGCATGCCCTGATCATCCTGTCTAGGTCCATCTTTTCATTAGTGGTTGCAAAATGGTGATTTTTCTAACTCCTTTGTTCTTTCCAGGCCTTTTTTTTTCTTTTTTCTATTTTTTCAGGCCATCTTTTGATTTCCTCTTCTATCCTAATCTTTTTTCTTTTTTAACAGAACCTAGGAACATTCAAATGTGGACATGTATGGGGGTTACCAAATTTAGTTTGTGGATTGCAGCTGGACTGGCTACATAAAAATCAATGTGATGTTTATAAAAATACAGATTTCAGGATTCCACTCCTGTGGATTCTGACCCAAGAGGTGGGGAGAAAGAATAGGAAGGGTTCTTTGTTTTTAAATCAAGTTGATAAAATGTAACCAGTCCAAAAGAGGGGGAGTTTTAAAATCCACCATCTAATATTGCAAGAGATGAAGTTTGCTACCACATTTGCATGTCCTTTCTGAATAGGACACTAGGTTGGGGACAGGAGGGCTGAGAGGAGCTGAAATGAATTGGGAATGTCCCACGGATATTGTGGCCTTCATGCTGCCCCTTTCGTGGAATTTGTAGCTACACTTTCTTTGACTGATCCTGGTCTCCCTCATTGCATGAACCTCAGAAGCTTCAAACTGTATCGGTGTATGATTCCTTTGTACCTCTCTCCAGTCTAGATCTAATTACTACAAGCTGTTGGGACTTGAGCATGATGACAGAGGATTTTCTAGGATTATGTTCAACATGTGACATTCAATTACTGCTCCCCAGGAGGGTGGAGGTTAGCCAGGCAGGGAGCTGGTAGGGATGGATGGGATTTCCAGATATGGACGGCAAGGGGCTCAATTTCTGGGGACACTAGAGTCATGCTGCCTAAACTTTAGTGCCAGCTTGTTAAAAAGAAAATGCTGGAATCACAAATCTGACCATAGGTTTCAGTATGTCTAGGAAAGAACCCAGGAGTTAGCATTTTTTAACAATCTCAGTATTTAAAAGGATTAAATAAAGACTGCTCTGGTGGAAACAGGGGCATGGAGTTAGTCCATTCAGCATAACCGCTTGCTTCTCTCATCAGACTTTAGGATGCCTGCCTCCCGACATCCACACACAGCCACAAGCTTTCATAAAACCACTTTGAAAACCACCGGGCAGGGTGATGGCTGAAGTTTCTTCCCACTTTGACATTCAGTGATTCTGGGTTTGATCATGTGGCAGGGCCATGATAATGCTCTCATCCTCACTGATACTGCCACATGACTGAGGCTAGGGGAGCAGAGCTCTCCCTCGCCTCATGCACAGTGAGTGGTTCAGAGGAGAGCTTGTAGCCCAGTTTAAGCTTGAGTCTCCTTTAAGAGGAGTAAGAGCCTCTTACTATCTCAGTGTTGTAAGAGAGAGGATCTTGCTTGTCCTCGCAGATAAACATGAGCACAAACCCAAATCCTAGGTAGCTCTCTTCTAATGAACTTACAGGAGTGAGAATGCTGTAAGGCACCTCATCCTGCTGAGAAGAAATCTAACCTAAATGCATGTCTGCTGATGGGGTTAGAGGGTGGGGTGGAGCTTTTCACGTTCCTACTTTAAACAATGCATGGTGCTGGGTGTTATGCAGTAAGGTAGGCACAACTCCTTCTTCAAGGAGCTTATTTATTTGGGGAGATTCTGACATATGAAAAATTAATGAATTAACAATATGTGGCAGTATGGAGTGCAAAACTGATGCTATAAACAGAGAAGAGACTTTTGAGGAATACACTGATAAAGCTTAAAGAACGGATTGAATTTATTATTGTTCATAAAAAGGGGTATATTATATATATATACACACACACATATATATACACACATATGCACACGTAGTTGTTTATTAGAAAACACAGGTGCTGTGTCTCTTACAGAAATTTAATTCACATTAGTATAAGAGGAAATCTATTAGGGCATATAACTGAAAATTTCAGGGATCATTCCAGCTTTAGCCATGGCTGGATCCTGAAGCTCAGTGTCATTAGGGCTCTCTCTTCACTTCCTGGCTCTGTTTTCTGATCTGTCTTGCCTTCATTCTAAGAAAGGATTCCTTCATATTCTGGAAGCAGCATAATGAATCTCCCAATAACTCTTGGTTAATTATAGTCTTTTTAGCTTGACATCCCAGAGGACAAGCAAGCTCCTCTCCCTTACAATGCTGAGACAGTAAGTCTTAGAGGAGATGAAAGCTCACTTTGGGCCATGAGCTCTCCTCTGAACCATTCGCTGTGCATGAGGGGAGGGAGGGCTCTGCTGGCCTAGCCTGAATCATGTGGCAGTATTGGTGGCGATAAGAGCACTATCATTGCCCTGCCACAACTGTTTGGGTGGGATGGATTGTTCCTCAAAGGACAAGTAGCAGGTAGGCATGCAAATTCAATAGCTTTCTTCCCAAAACATGGAAATAAGAAGGAACAAAATCATAGGTAATCTAACACAGAGGAGGTACACACACACACTCACAACACACATACACACACACACCCTTGTGTATATCCAGAAAGATATTCATGCTACTTTAAGTGAAAAACTATAATAGAAACAGTTTATACAACAGCTCATTAAAAATTTTAGTGTGTTTATTCTATTTGAATTTGCATAAATATGTATGTGTTGAAAATATAAAACTGAAATGTACTATTTATTGTAAAGAGTTTTCCCCTTGACAATCATGAACGTCATTCCTTGTCATTAAATATCATGCTGTGTTACTCTTCTCAGGCCTGTGTTGTGTTAAGTGGTTGTAGGATGATTCGGCTGATACCAGGGCTCATTTGGGAAAGCTGGGCAGCATTGCTAGAGCAGGCGTTGGGATCTGCTGTCCCTGCTTACTTGTACTTTAAGTCAGAGGATGTCTACCTGGCATCTCCTTTCTGGGTCCTTTCCGAAGGGACCCAGCTACTCAGTCCCAGGCAAGCTTGGGGAGTTGAGTAAACAGGAGTGTATCGACTACTTTTGAAATAGGAATCTCAAGGCCCAGGCATTTATATATAGCCTTTGTCTCAGCAGCCCTGTGTGTAGCTGGCATTTCTGCGGTCAAGGCAGAAAAGATCAGGGACAAGTCAAAGCTGCAGGAATTTGTTGAAGGAAAGTAGGTTGTTTCAAAGCTGAGGTTTGGATTTGGGCTTGACAGTAAACTAGCGTGACTCTAGAGAAGCTGCATGTGCGCCAAGGCTGCTGTTGTCTCATCTCTCTGGTGGGACTGTTGCAGGTGAAGCAGCTGCAGATGCCATGGACGAGGGGAGGGAAGCACACTTGGGCTGAGATGACTGCATTTGCAGTGGCCTCGCTGACAGCGCTGCAGCTCCAGTGGAACATCTCCTGGACACTGTGTTGGTCTAGTGGAGGGCACAGTTTTGGTGGGTCCCCCCACTTCACTTCTGGGGAAGACTGACCTATTCATTAAGATGCCCTACCCAACACATACAGCGAGGCGCTTAGAGAAACGGGGGTGCTTCTCTCCAACCTCATAGTAGTGCCTTCCAAACTAAAAAATGTAAAGAAGAAAAGAAAAAAGAATAGGTAGGAGGCGGGGTCCCTTTCTTTAAAGGAAATTGTACTTGGGTAGAAAAACACAGGGTTGCTGGTAAAGGCCCTGTGGGTACGTCTACCTGGGTGTGACTCCTGCTCCACTTCCTGCTGGATGGCTTTGAACAAGTGACTTAACCTTTCTAACCTTCAGTTTCCTCATCTCTATAATGGGAAAAAGACTAACAGCTACCTCACAGTCTCTTGGGATTATTAAGTAAGATGATGCACATTAAAAATACTCACATGGAACCTGGTATTAAGTGCTCAATAAATGTTAGCTGATACTATTAACAGATATTAGAGCAAAACACAGACTTGCCTTGATTGGAGCAGAGGTAAGAATCCTGTCTTTTCTTGTCACTGTCACATTTTTGGAGTCTCAGGTATCTAGGGAGTTTGAAAGTTAATTTTTAGAACATTGTATATGATACACATATAGTTACACATGGAAAGAGGAACAAGCCATACTAGCATGTCATATTAGAAATCGCAGCTTGCACAACATGATAAGATCCTGACTGTACAAAGAAAAGAATGAAAAAAAGTAGCTGGATGTGGTGGCACATGCTTGTAGTCCCAGCTACTTAGGAAGCTGAGGTGGGAGGATCACTGGAGCCTGGGAGGTTGAGGCTGCAGTGAGCTGTGATCAACCACTATACTTTAGCCTGGGTGACAGAGCCGGACCCTGTCAATAAATAAATAAATAAATAAATAAATAAATAAATAAATAAAAGTGCACTAAACTGGAACTATGAGTCCTGCATTCTAGTCTTGATTCTGTCATAAACTCACTTGAAGACTTTGAGTTACTTCACTTCTCTGGGCCTCAGTTTTCCCATTTGAAAAATGGACTCTTAGGTAGCTGGTCTTTAGACTATATCCTGGTGAACTCAGGTTTCAGAGAGGTGCTGGTGATTGCTAGGGGACTGGAGGGGATTATAGGATTACACTTATTATAACCAGCTGTGCTAGCTGTTTTCTGAGGGTTCTTGCATCTCTTGCATGGTACAACACGAGACTGGGAATCCAGGGGGGCAATTCTGTCTTCTTATCCTAGCATTGTTTTGATGGTGGCTTGCATAATCTCATTTTAAAGATGAGCCACATCAGACTCAAAGGGCTCAAGCAGTAGCCCCAAAGACCAGTAGCTGGTGCCAAGGCTCAATATGTATTCTGGAAAAACACCTCCTATTCCAGTGCTCATTTCACTCCATTGCTTTACCTTTTGTAACTCCTGGACACTGCGTTTTATAAAATGAGGCTGACACAGGCTGGGTGAATTCAGTGTTCCTGATAAGCCACCCATCTTAAAATAACACCATCTCACTGTGCTCACATCTCAGATACATTTGTCACAAAAGAAGGGCAGATAGACATTCAGCCTTCATTTGACCTTTAAATTACCTCCTTTTTATCGGCTGTGGCTGATCAGCTGCTCTTTTTGAGAGCAGGTGGGTCGACATAAGATTGATTGGTTTTCTCTGCAGGGGAGTAACTTGGCCCTTTCCAACTCCCTGACCTGCAGAGGCCCTCTGAGCTCTGAGATCCTCAGCAAGAAACAAGAACATGGATTAACAAGGCAGAATGAGGGGACTCTGTGCCTGGATGCAGGAGAAGAAGAGAATAACCAGTGAGAACTCAGAAAGAAGACCCGTCCTTGGGACCTTGCACAAGTCCCTTAGTTTCTCCTGTCCCCAAATCCTAGGGTGTTTGTGACAATCAAATAAGAAGTTATGTAAGTAGATAGAAACTTGTGAGCCCAACGCAGGAAGTTTTGGACTTGGAAACCATTGTGTTGTGGTGGAAAAAGTGTGAGCTTTGATCTAGTACCAAAGATGGGTTTGAATCTCAGCCCTGGTGATATGTTTTGGCTGTGTCTCCACCTAAAGCTCATCTTGAATTGTAGCTCCCACAATTCCCACATGTCGTGGGAGGGACCCAGTGGCAGGTAATTGAATCATGGGGGCATGTCTTTTCTGTGCTGTTCTCGCGATAGTGGATAAGTCGCCTGAGATCTGATGGTTTTATAAGCAGGAGTTTTCCTGCACAAGGTCTCTCTTTACCTTCTGCCATCTGTGTAAGATGTGACTTGCTCCTCTCCTTCCACCATGATTGTGAGGCCTCCCCAGCCATGTGGAACTGTGAGTCCATTAAACCTCTTTCCTGTATAAATTACCCAGTCTTGGGTATATCTTTATTAGCAGCGTGAAAATGGACTAATACACCTGGCACTGACAAGAAAAAAAGGTTAAGGCAATTGTGACCCCTTGAGCAGGTCACTAAACTCCTCTGTGCCTCAGTTTCTTCATCTGGAAAAAGGAAATAATAATAATGCTGAATGTGTAGGATTATCATTAAGTTAGGGTAATCAACATGCCTGGAGCGTTATCTCATAGTCAGTGCTTAAAATGGTAGTTTTTGTTACTGACATGGAAATGATTTTTTAAAACAAAGGCCTCAGGGCTTATAAGGAGCAGTGATTATTTTACTGGTGAACAGGATGTTCTATTCCTGTGGGACCAACTGATAACAGTCACTTCATGAAGAAGAAGGATTTTGAGTGGGATAGAACACTGGAGTTTTCTTTGGTGGTTTTGTCTGGTGGGATCTATTTAATTGCATTCTGCTTAGAACGAACTAATTGTTGAACAGTGCAGCTGATCACACACTAGCTAAGAAGGCCATGTGGAAAAATATCTAGAGAGGTCCTAGCTATTTGGGAGCAAGCCCATCATAAGCCAATATGTGACCCGGCTGCTGATACAGATGAGCCACTCTTGGAGTGCATTAACAGAAGTAGCAAGCCTAAAATAAGGGAGGAGATGGTCCTTCTGCATTCTCTTCTGGCTGGGATACACTTAGAAATATGGGTTCGGTTCTCTAAGAGTCTCATCGTCAAACCTGAGTGTGTTCTGAAGAATGTGAGTGACAGAGGAAGGATCTGGAGACCTTGCCATATGGAGAACAAGGAAAAGGATGAGAGACTTTTCCCCTGGAGGTGAGAACCTTCATGGTCATCAGTGACTTTACATTTCTGAAGGGCTGCCACAGGGAAGGAGGAGATGTTGGAACACACCGTGGGTGAGTGGAGGTGGGGTCAGAGTCTAGCAAGCTTGTCCAACCTGCCTTATTTTGTTGTTCTGTTTTGTTTTGTTTTAGACTTTTAGCAGCCTGAAGCCATGGTTTTTAGTTTCTGTCTCTAGTGAAATGTGGAAAAGAGGGATGAGGAAGGGGTTTTGCTGGCCCAACCAGAATCAGAAACTAAGAACCCATAATTGAATTATCTCCACTGGACACCCCTGGATGTCTTTTGGACAAAGTCACAAGGAGGAATACTCAATTTAGGAAGATGCTGAATTGGGCCATCTTGTGAGGCAATAAATCCCCTGGCAGCTGAGGTATTCAAACAGAGGCTAGCCAAAGTAAAGCAGTAGATGGTGAGGAGGTTGTGGGAACAGGATTTGATGTTAAATCTGGGTTTAAATACTGGTTCTGCTGTGTGGGCAAGAAGTAAACATCTCTGGATGTACTTGCCTTAGCGATGAAATGGAGACAGAGCTTACACTACTGCATTGTGAGGGGTTAAATGACATAATATATGTAAAACCCTTAACAGTTGCTCTTAGCATTATTTTGGTTACTTATCAAGGATGAGCTCACCAGGGTTTCCTTCCCACTCTACATTTAGGGATGCTATGAATGAAACAGGCCACTGCATTTCTCCTTGATTGTTCTTTGTTCTCCACTTCGAACCAATTGCCGTTTCATTGCATTTTGTTAATAATATAATTCTAGAGAAAGCTGGCCTGCCATGACTGTTTTTTAGTGTTTCTTCTTCATTAATTTAGATCTTCTCCAGCTGATGAACATTTTTGCTTAGAAGTTCATTAATTCTCCCCTCCCCCACTCACTCCAGCAATGCAATTTAAACAGCATTAATCCAGTATTTAGTGAGAAAATGGAGTTTTATAATGAGAAACACTCAGTTTGAGACAATCTTTTTTTCTCCTTAAACAACTTTTTTAAAAAATCCTAATTTAATGACGAATTATCATCATTTTTGTTGGAAGAATGTTTGAGAAGAGAGGGAATAATAGATGAGGGTTATGAAATTTTAGAGCCAGACGAACTCTCATCTGGCCTCTCGTTTTAAACATGAGGACCTGGGTCCCAGAAAGGTTGACTTATGGGCTCCAGGCCACTGAAGAGTGAACGGCAGAGCTGGATTGTGAACCTCTTCTTGCCATCCAAGCTACCTTCTGTCTGCTGGGGTGGTGGCAGGCTTGGGTCGTGTTCTCCCACTGTCTAATCTGAGCTTGGCAAGTTTTTCAGCTTCAGTGAAGCTCAATTTTTTGATCTGTAAACTGCCCATGTAGTAATAGTTCCTCCCTTGTCAGTATTAGGGGTAGGTTAATGTAAGTAAAGCAATTACAAAATTGCTGGCATCTGGTAGGTATAGCAAGCCTGTTGAATGAAGAGACAATAATTTAAGGTCATTACTGTTTAGAGTTATAATTTACCTGAGTGCTTCCCATGTGCTGGGCCTTTGCTGAGCTCTTCCAAACCACCCTATGGATAATGGTTTTCAAGGGCTCTGGCTAGGATATATCTACCCTATGAGATATTAGAATGGTGCAAAAGTAACTGCTGTTTATTCTATTACTTTCAATGGCAAAGACCTCAATTACTTTTGCACCAACTTAATAGTCTAACATATTTCTACTGTTATAAGAACTCTGGAACTTTTATTTCCCCATTCCTGTCTTGTTTGTTACCCCCCAAACGTCATCCATTTCCTACAGGAATTAACAACGAAACCCTTAAAATGGAAAGTTATCGGGGAGCTGTTTGAGAACAGTGGAGTAGGCAGTTCCTGGGGGAGATGCCTGTTATTCTACAGTGAAGGGTGAAGATAACTCACAGTGTGGGGTGGGGCTTGGCAGCTGTGAGAAGCCAAGGGAAGCTGGGCGAATCACTGTGGGTACAGGAGGAGTCTGACTAATCATACCTTATACCAGTGGTTTTCCACTGGAGACAGTTTTGTCCCCTGGGAGACATTTGACAATGCCTGAAGACATTTTTGGTTTTCATGAGGGATGGGTGATACATGGGTGTGATACTGTTGTCTAGTGGGTAGAGACCAAGGATGCTGCCACATTCCCTTAAATACACAGACCAGGCCCCCACAACAAAAAACTATGGCCCAAAATGTCAACAGTGCTGAGGTTGAGATACCCTGTCTTACACACATCCTATGATTTGGTCTTTATGACAAAGTATAAAGTATAAGGAAGGGAGCCGATATTTAATAAGGGTATTAGGATGTCTTCTGTGCCAGGCATTACATTGGGCTAGAGTCGGGAAGACAGATTTTAACTGCCCGATAACTTGATCAGTGGGTAGGAGCCTCTTGGATCACTCTATTGACAAGGATTCTGAGGCACAGCAGGGAAGAAGGCTGCAATCAATGGGCTCCAGTGCTGCCACTTTTCAGCTGTGTAACATTGAGCAATTACTTACCCTTTCTGTTCCTCAATTTTCATGTCTATAAAATGCTGATGATAGGAGTATCTACCTTATTGAGTTGCCATGAGGATCAAATTAATTAATAATTTAAAGAGCTTTTCGAATGATGCCTGCCGTGCAGTTAGTTATCATCATCCTCATGATCAGGAACAAAACAATCTTGCCACATGTTTACCATCTTTGTTTTGTTCAAATTATACACAGTCTCATATAAGTAGATATAGTAGATATGTATAATTTAACATGTGTAATTTGCCCCATTTTTAGGATTAGGAAATTTTGTTTCAAATTGGGTGAGAGGACAGAGAACTGATCTAGAATGTTAAACTAGTGGGTGAGCTTTTATAGACAGCGTTGTCCTAGTTCATGAAGTGTTTCTTCAACCAGTTTTATCCCTTGCCTAACCCTGAAATGTGTATGTCGACCCTTGGGGGCTGATCTTCATTGCGAATTTGTATTGTTCAGTTTTGTCTTGAGCTGTGTTCTTGTGAGGCAATAAAGATTGCTTTGGCACTTACTAATATGACCTGTCCGTGGGACTTTCAGAAAAAGGTAGGTGTGGAGTCACTGAGACCAGGGGCTTACATACAGGCAATCCCCATATGGCATGTTTTGTTTACTCTCACAATTTTTAAAGTTTGAATTTGTGGCCAACGTTCATAAATCAAAGCATAGCACATAAAAATGTAAGGTTCCAGTATTTCTGAAAATGAGAATATCTGGTTACCTTGGACCCACATTACAACATGGCAAAAATTGGCTGGGGTAGCCACTCTTCTCCCTTCAGATGCTGAACTTGCTAGTTTGCCCCACTCCCCACCCTGCGTTATTGTATTCTCAGTACTGAGACTGAGCGGTAGCTGCCGTCTGTTCACTCACACTTGGCCTGCTTCACTTGTTCCTATTTCTCATCTGCCCTGCAAGCACCAGGGTTTGTAGCTGCTTGCACAGAGCTGATTATGCTATCTCATTTCATTCAAAGCACTTTCACACAGACTGAACTTCTGCTACCTGTGAAGAAGTCAGGGCAGGGATTATTGTGTCCACTTTCTAGTTGTGAAAGTAGAGGCTCAAAATTAAGCAATTTGCCCAGGACCCCACAGCAATTTTAATGCTGAGTTAGGAGTAGAGTAGCTTGATGGCTCCTCAAACTTTGGAATTGGTTTGTAAGAGACTGTAAGAACCTGGAAACATGGTTTTATTCCAGGGTCCTCTAGTCTCACAGTTGTAAAAAGGAAGACTGTAGTTTCAAGACTTTGTGGATTTCTAAAATTTCTAAAAAATTGAGAGAACCCGACACATGCTGTCAACTTTGTTGTCAATTTTCATTTTGCCAGGTAAGAATATTAAATTCAAGACAGAAAGCCAACTATCGCTATCATTTTATAAAATAAAGGCTCTATTATAACTATAAAAGAAGGAAGAACATAATCTCAGCATAAAGGATGACCTATCTCAGGAAAGGTGTGCATACATTTGTGTACATACATAGAAATATTATTAAACATTTCCTTTATTTTTTTTTTCATGTCAACATGGCATATCCAGGAAGTAGTACTTGGGAATCACACAATTGGGAGATCTTTAAGATTATTTTCAGTTTACTCATTCTAAATATTTTTGTTTGTTTTTGTTTCGATGCAACAGTTTTGTGACCCAGTCTCCAAACACGAATCAGAATGTTGACAGGTGTCATGTAGGTCATTTGGGCACCTGCATTTTTGGTCTTCATTTTGCTCCTGCTTCCAGATCACCTGGCTTGGATAAGAGGAAACTAAATTATCTAGTCTTTGTGAAAAAATTATTTAAGAGTTGGGAGTTAATTCCTGACCCCAAGTGGAGCCTCCACCAAGTAAATCCATGCTAATGGCTCTCCACGTAGGTGATGCAAAAGAAGCTGCATATATGGGGCCTGCCTGATCTCAGAAAGCACCAACTCTCTGAAAACACTCTTGGATAAATGGAGAAAGATAGAATGCAAACTAGAGGTTGGGGTTCTAATTTTTCTAGGATTTTTTGTGTAACCTTGGACAAGCTACCTCCCTTCTCTGTGCCTGAATTTCCTTCTCTCTAAGGCAAAGATAATAGATTAGATGATATTTAAGTTCCTCCTACTTCTGACATGCTCCAATTCAACCTAATTCAATTCACAAAATCAAAATATAAGCAGGGAAGGCCCTGAAAGGTAGTCTAGTAGGAGCACCTTTTTGTTGCCTGCTCTATTCAATATAATGCAAATAAAAAGTACCCAGTCACAAGCTTCAAGGAACACCAGACTGTCCCTTTCATCCGTGAGAGCGGTGCTGTGATCTGAGAGAGGCAGGGCAGCTGAGCCATGGAAGAACCTGACTGCAGTTTTGCTGGAGTAGGAAATGGCCTCATTGTTTCATCTGAGTCCAGCTTTGATCCTGGGCTCAGTGGCTCTCACAATAAGGGACAGCCTTTTGCTATTGTATTTTTTATGACTCCAGCCCATCTTTCTATTTTCAGCTAGGAGCAAATTATGACAACCCCCGTGGGTGTATTTCCCTGCTAAAATTTTTCCTTTGGAATGTCTAGGGATAAGGGGTGTGAAGAGGGGTGTGTGAACTCACAGGTTCTTAGTCTATTAGGGGTGGGGACACACACAGAACAGATGCAGTTTGAAGCTTGACTACTTCCAGGTGCTTTCCTATCCACTGTTGTTGTAGCCTGTGCTTGCATACTTACTGTGATGAGTCTCTCACTACCTAAGGGAAGCACTTATACTTTGGCCTCTGTTGAGTGATGGTCTTTTTACTGAGGTGAAATCTCTTTCCTCTGCATTTTACTCATTGTTTCTGGCCCTGCTCTCTGCAGCCACTCAGAAGAAGTTTGTTTCCTTCTCACTTGTCAAGTCAGCCCTGCATCTTTTCTCTTAATTAAGCATTCTCTTCACCCTCAGCCATTTCTCTTGTAATTTCTAGACCTCTCACCATCTAGATTATTGTCCTTGGCCTCATCCTAACTTATTCATTCATTTACTTATTCAACAAATATTTATATAGTACCTACCATGTGCCAGGCTTTGTGCTGCATACTGGTGATGGTGTGTTAAGCAACACCTGATTCCTGGTTTCTGAGTACTATGGAGAAAACATTCATTGAGTAAATAATTCTGAAGCCCCACTTGGTGAATTTGAACTGCAGCCCCACCATTTACCTTTTGGAGCTGTTGGGTAAGTTGTTTGACTTTTGTAGCCCAGAGTTCCCCTATCTGCTGAGTGGGGGAGGGGGGAATAATAACAGCGACTTCATTAGGGTTGTTATTAGGAGCTAAAAATGAAAAGTACCTAGAACCAAAGTAGGAATGTCGTAAACACAGAAAATGTTAGCTGCTGTTACTACTACAGTACTGCAACTACGACTACAATGGCGCAGAAGAAGATGCTCAGGTGCATGAACTGTGGAGTTGTGGAAGCATGGAAGTCTCCTCTAAGGAAGTAGCATTTAAGCTGAGACTTGTAGGGTGAACAGGAGCTGGCCCAGTGAAGAGGGAGAGGAGAGAGGTGAGCAGTCCAAGCAGAGGAAACAGCATGTGCAAAGGTCCTGAGGAACAGAAGGTGCTTGGCACATGGTAGAAACAAAAGAAAGTCAGTGTGGGTAGAGCTTAGTGAGGCAATGAGCAGCAGGAGACATACACCAGAGTGGTGAATGGGGCTGCATGGCACAGGATCTCACAGGTCATTTGAAAACTTTGGGTTCTGTAAGAGCAACAGCCAGATGCTAAAAGGTGTGAATCAAAAGTATCTGAGACAGGTCTCAATCAATTTAGAAAGTTTATTTTGCCAAGGTTAAGGATGTGTTCCTGACACAGCCTCAGGAGGTCCTAACAACATGTGCCCAAGGTGGTCAGGGTACACCTTGGTTTTATACATTTTAGGGAGACATGAGATATCAATCAATACCTGTAAGATATACATTTGTTCGGTCTGGAAAGGTGGGACAACTTGAAGTGGTGGGGGTAGGGGGTGGCTTCCAGGTCATAGGTAGATTTAAAGATTTTCTGATTGGCAATTGGTTGAAAGAGTTATTATCAATAGAAAATAATGGATTACAATAAGGGGTGGTAGAGGCCAAAGTTTTATCATGCAGATGAAGCCTTTAGGTAGCAGGGTTCAGAGAGAATAGATTGTAAATATTTCTTATCGGGCATAAAGAGTCTGTTCTATTAGTAATTTTTTTTTTTTCTTTTTTGAGACAGAGTCTTGCTCTGTCACCCAGGCTGGAATACAGTGGTGCTGTCCTGGCTTACTGTAACCTCTGCCTCCTGGGGTCAAGCGATTCTCCTGCCTCAGCCTCCCAAGTAGCTGGAATTATAGGCACATGCCACCACACCCGGCTAATTTTCGTATTTTTAGTAGAGACATGGTTTCACCATGTTGCCCAGGCTGGTCTCCAACTCCTGACCTCAAGTGATCTGCTCGCCTTGGCCTCCTAAAGTGCTGGGACTACAGGTGCGAGCTACCACGCCTGGTCTCTATCAGTAATTCCAAAAGGGAGGAGGGTATAATGATGCATGTCAGGCTTCCCCTTCCTATCAGCGCCTGAACTAGTTTTTCAGGTTAACTTTGGAATACCCTTGCCAAGGGGAGGGGTTCATTCAGATGATTGGGGGGCTTCAAATTCTATTTTTGGTTTATAAAGGCTTTAAGTTGTGGAGAAGCAAGGCAAAGGTTTGCCTTTTGTGATCACTCTGGCTATTCCATAGGTTCTGAATACATAAAAATCTTTGGGATCATCATCTCCTTTAATTTGTACCCTCTACTCTTACTAACACAACCAAGGATCACATTTGCTCTTTAGGTGGTTTTATAGAACCAGTGGCTCATATCCAGGGTCTCATTCCATAAGGCCTTGCTTTCACTTACTGGTCTTCAAACTCCCTAAAGAATTACACCATAGAAGCTTAAAGTATTATCCCACACAGATGAACGAAAATCCTAAGGCTGGAAATCTTTAGATTACAAGGGCACAAACTCCAATAGCGTGGTTTTAGGCATTGTAACAGGTGGTGGAGTGGCAGCTTCGGGCAGGGGGACCTACATATAGCCCTGAAATCCTGAGGCAATCCTAGCCCTCTACCCCCGAGGCACAGACACCCTATGATTATATGCCATTTTGGGACACCTATGGGGTACAGCGAGACCTTTTAACCAATACTTGGGTGGAGAGACAATCCTTTTTCAGGCACATATCCTAACTCCTTCCCAAGAAGCTGAAATCTTACTCTGAGTATTTCTTTCTCTTTTTCATTCATGACACTAAAATAACAGGGCAAGAGTAGGGTGGATTGTGGATGACCTGCTGACATCAGTGACAGATCAAATAATTGATTTTCTTCTAAATCCGGATTATGCTGCTGTAGCTCCCAGGAACTATTTATAGTGCCCATCAGTCTTATTCTATTGTGAGCATTTGTTGAGGTGTATGCACACACACACACACACGCATGTGCACACAGATTTGAGCACATACACACAACTTCAATAGCAATATGCCCAGACCCTCAACCCACAATATCTCAAGTTTATGTACAGACCCACACATTTACTTTTAAAAATTGAGGTATAATTGACAAATAGAAGTTATATATATTTAAGCATACTATGCAATGTTTTGGTATCTGTATACATTGTGAAAAGATCACCACAATTGAGCTAATTATATATTTATCACCTTGCATGGTCATGATTACTTTTTGCGTGGTGAGAACATTTAAGATCTACCCCCTTAGCACATTTCAAGTATATAGTACAGTACTGTTAACTATAGTCACATTGCTGGGTGTTAGGTTTCCAGAACTCACATATAATAACTGAATTTATATAACTGAAGCTTTATATCCTTTAACCAACATCTCCCCATTTCTCCCTCCCTTCAGCTCCTGGCAACTACGGTTCTACTCTGTGCTTCTATGAGTTTCAGTATTTTAGATTTCACATTTAAGTGAGATCATGCAGTATTAATCTTTCTATGTGTCTGGCTTATTTCACTTTGCATAATGTCCTCCAGGTTCATCCGTGTTGTTGTAAGTGGCAGGATTTCCTTCTTTTTTAAGGCTGAGTAATATTCCACTGCCGATGTACATATACCACAATTTCTTTATCCATTTATCTGTTGATAGACATTTAGGTTTTCATATCTTGGCTATTGTGAATAATGTGGTGTTGAACATGGCAATGCAAATATCTTTTTAAGATCCTGATTTTATTTCATTTGGATATATACCCAGAAATTGGATTGCTGGATCATATTGATCTAGCAATATTGATATTGATCATATTGATTTATTTTTTTGAGAAACTTCCATACCGGTTCCCATAATGGCTGTGCAATTTACATTCCCACCAACTGTATAAAGGGTTTCCTTTTCTCCACATCCTCACCAGCGACTTGTCTCTTTTTTTGATGATAGCTATTTTAACAGGTGGTCAGACACCCTTTTAACATACCCTTTACAGACCTTCAGATCTGAAGAGGCCATCCTGAGCTTTCTTTTCGTTCCTGGTTAACTGTTTTGTCAGTCTCTGGGATCTTGCTGCTCAAAGAGATGTTGGTGGACCAGCCACATCATCACCGAGGCTGCTAGATATGCAATATCTCAGGTCCCACCCTAGAACTCCTGAGTCAGAATCTGCCTTTTAACAAGATTCCAGGTGATTTGTATGCATGTTGTAGTCTGAGGAGCCATGGGCTAAAATATTTGCCTCCTTTGGCAAACATAGCAGTGGCTCCAACCAGAGCAGTTCTATTTTTATGCTTGATATTAATGGTTTCTACAGAGGATTTTACTGGAAGAAAAGCTCCCCTGCTAGGACGATGCATGAAAGCTGCTGTACCACACTGTGCTGGCTTTCAGGCGTGGAGGATGTTTCCTCTCAGAACCTCTTGTGTGGCCACATTTTTCCATTTGGACACTTCTCATATACTCACCCCATTTCCTAGAATGTTCTCTCCCACATCCCCCCACTTTGCCAGACTAAATCCCATACAACTTTCAGAGGTCTCAGCTTTTAATTGATTCCTCTTGTAGGCTGCAGATGCACAGTGAATGTCTTTTTGCAAATACTGAGCATACTTGGAGTTATATGCATAATATCTACCTTGTCCAAGAAATAGTGAACTCCATAAGGTATTGTTATTTGGTGCTTAATAGACATGCAATAAACAGGCATTGAGAGAATGAAGGATATGGGAAGGTTGCTCAAGGAGGCCTATGAGTAAAGGTCGTTCATTCACTCATGCAAAAAGCATTTCTTGAACATCTGCTCTGTGTCAGGCAGGGTATTGAGTCTTGGGGGCACACATAGCTCAGGCCTGGGTCCTGACTGCAGTTGCTCGTAGTATAGCAGGTGAAGATGGACATGTAAACACCAAGGCACAGGCAGGTGGGAGCCGATATCAGTTCCCATGAAACACAAAAGAAGGGGTGATTGTACCTCATTTCTGAGATAATTTGTTAATATTTCAGCCAGGGCTCTGGGATCTTCTGTTTCTCTCTGTGTGAGGAATTAGCTGTTCCAAGGAGCTTTCTCAAAAGGAATCCTTGGCTCAGAGGGTATTATGAATCTTGATTTTGATTTTTTCCTAATTTCCATGAGTAAGTTTCCCAGGAACAGACACAGATACTGATTTTTAAATTTTTATTTATTTATTTTTATGAGACAAAATTTCGCTCTGTTGCCAGGCTGGAGTGGAGTGGCATGATCTCATCTTACTGCAACCTCTGCCTCTGAGGTTCAAGTGATTCTCCTGCCTCAGCCTCCTGAGTAGCTGGGATTACAGGCACGTGCCACCACACCCAGCTAATTTTTGTATTTTTAGTAGAGACAGGGCTTCACCATGTTGGCCAGGATGGTCTTGATCTATTGACATCATGATCTGCCTGCCTTGGCCTCCCAAAGTGCTGGTATTACAGGCTTGAGCCACCACATCTGGCCTACAGATACTGACTTTTCAAGAATAAATCTTCAGGCTTTAACTTCTCTTTTAAACAATGATCCTCTATTTCAGTTTGTTAGGGGTGGTTCCTTATTTTTCATTTTTTTTTCCCCAAAGGCCAGATGAAGAATAAACCCAAATATAAGGAAAAAGCAAGGGCTTGAATAAGGAAAACCTTGGATAGGCAAGGCAGTTTCTTCTTTGCTTCCCTCTTTGTCTCCCTCTGTCCTTCCTGCCTTCCCTCCCTACTTTCTTCCCTCCTTTGTTAGGTGCTGGGGATTCAGTATAGGCTGTCTCCGCACATGGTTTACCATCTAGTGGAGCAAACAGGATTAAGCCATCACAGCAAAGTGTGAAATATACTCTGATGGGAAGGGCAAGTTTCCCTGGGAGCACATAGCAGAGAGATGCTTTAGTCCAGAATTGCAAAAAGTTTCCTAGAGGAAGTGATATTGAGGGATGAGTAAGCTTTAGAAGTGTCAGGCTTCAGGCCAGTAGGGTGGAGGGACAGAGGGACAGTCAGGGTGGTAGGGGCATTCTGGGTAGGGCACAGTGTGTGCAAAGGCCCAGAAATAAGAGGGAGCACAGCACATTGAGGGAACTGAGAGAAGAGCAGCAGGGGCTGGGACATAGGAGCTTGCAGAGAAGAGACTGGGGTAGGAAAGAGGCAGCACCCTCATGGTACAGGATTCTTTAAGCCTTTAAATAGTTTGAACTTGATCTTGGGGAAATGG
Source organism: Mandrillus leucophaeus (assembly GCF_000951045.1). Classification (NCBI taxonomy): domain Eukaryota; kingdom Metazoa; phylum Chordata; class Mammalia; order Primates; family Cercopithecidae; genus Mandrillus; species Mandrillus leucophaeus. The sequence continues at coordinate 30,754 of NW_012102943.1, read as the reverse complement.
GGAGCTAATAAACGGTTTTAAGTTCAGAATTGAGACAATCAGACTTGAGTATTTGTGAGGTCCCTAGTGTGGAGAGCATATTCATGGGATAAGTCTGAAGGCGGGGAAACTGAAAGGGGGCTGTTGTAGCTGCTGAGGTAAAAGATAATGGTATTCTGATAATCCTAGTGAGCTAAGTAGGATGGGTACTCCTGGGGATTGGGTTTACCAGTGCTAAAGGCCACTTTGACTCTGACCATCACTCAGGCAGCCCTTGTGCCAGGCCTGTGCTAATTACTTAATAATTTCCTTTCATTCAATGCTTGTATAATCTTGCCAAGTATGTTTTACCTCCACCTGCCAAAAAGAGACAAGGATCCACCTGTTGTCTTTCTCTGGGGGACCTGGTGACAGCCAAAATAAGATCCTGTTTAAGAAAGGGTTTTAAAAAGTGTAAGCTATACTCATAAGAATGATTATGAGCTATATTCATAATTCACTGAGAAGTCAAGTAATGATGTAGTACAGCCCTGGGCCAACCTGGAGGAGGTCTCAACGTGGACAAATTGGGAGTGGGTTATATGGGTGAGGATGTCAGAGACCTCAGAATGGCCCTTGACCCCAAACTAGTTTCTCTGTCACCCTGCAGATATCTAAAATTCTATCAAGTTGTTAGTTGAAATGCAAGTCCAAATGAAACTCTACTATTAAATGAAGGGGTAATGAGTATCTTCCACATTACATAAAAACACCGTTCATGCATGGCATTGGTACTGGTTTCTTGCCTTGTATTTTTTGCCAATAATATACATTTTCATGTATTTTCTCCCATTGATCTGCAGTCTTCATAAAACCCATAAAAAGTAGATGGAGAAGTCTGGGATGATTATTCTCATTTAACAGATGATAAAACAGAGGAAGGCTCTGAAAAGGAAGTGACTTGCTTGCAGTAAATGGCACAGCTAAACTAGGACCTGGAATCTTTCAACTGCAGGCTGTGAGGCTCAGGCCTAAACCCAGAGTTACCTGAGACTCAAGATGGGTGACAGCAGACAGCAGGGGAAAGAATGAGATAAAGGAAGGTGCAGGCATCCCTCAGGTGGGAGTCCATGTGCCTGAACTTTCTGGCAGTCCTTTTAGCTGCAACCTGCTTGAGGTGATGGTTTCTTCTTGTTTCAACCCAGGAACTTTCCTGTATGCTCATTCATCAGGTTCACTTTCTGCTCTGCCAGTGCAGTAGGAAAGTCAAGAAACATTTGCTGTAGGCTTTCATTTTACTTGTTTTTCAGATGAGTGAGGAATAAAGATAGATCAGGGAGACCAGGAGTGGGGAGGCAGAGAACATCACTGAGATACTGTTAGCAGACTCTCTTCAAGAGGCTTTTAGTTAAATGAGACAAATAATAACGACATTAAAAATCTTCTGTGTCAGGGAAACTCTTTATGGCTCAGAAAATGCTTCTATCTCCATTTATGTCTTAACCCCTTTCTCTAGTGCTTTCCTGCTGGATTTGTTGAGGCAACAAAAAGAGATAATGATATAAAGTAGTTAGAAGTACCTAACTATCATGAGCAACTCATGTCCTCCTCTTTCTTCTTTATGCCATTACGCTAAGTACAATATTTAGTGATAACATTAATTATTGCTTCCATTTATTGAGCACTTACAATGAGCGAAGAACTATGCTGAACTCTTTGCAGGCCTTATCCCATTTAATCTTCATAGTAATTCTCTAAGAAAGGGACTATGATTCCACTCTTGTAGATGAGAACATGAAGGTTCAGAGAAGTACACTTGCTTGCTAAATACGCACAATTTGTACGTGGAAGAACTGGATTTTTGAATCCAGACTGTCTCTAGACTCTCTGCTCATAATGGCTCAGCCTCCTCAAATCAGTCTGGGTTCCTTCTATTAGCACCCTTTCCCCCAGAACAGTGGCTGTCAGCCTGGGCTACCCAGTGGCTCTCAGCATGGGCTACCCATTGGAATTACCTATTACCTCCAATGGGTAATAGGGAAGATTTAAGAACGTGGATGCTGGGTTCCCACTCTGAGGCACTGATATGATTGGTCTGGGGTGTGGCCTGAGCCGTGGGACTTTTGAAAACTGCAGGTGGTTCCAATGTGCAGCCAGGGTTGAGACTCTGAGTTGCAAAGTGTTAGTATTGTATTTGCCTCTTGTATTTGTCACAGGTTGACTAGGTGTTTGCTTGATCAAGGGAACTCAGAGACAAATACCTATGGATCAGGCAGAAATGTAAAAACAGTTTAGTAATAAAAAAATAGAGTTAAAGTGTGATGATTGACTTAAAGTGTGGCAATTGACTTTGACCTCAGCTTTGGGAGGATACTAGGGAGTGGTGGGGCAACAGTAAACTGGAGAGCCCTTGGACATCTAAAGAGGACCCCCTCGACCCCAATCAGTTATTGCCATCTGGACCCAGTGTGGTCAGATCTTATTGTTTTCAAAAGAAGATGGAAGTTAGTATCTATTAAGGGAGAGCTCCCTGTTTTTAAATGTGGGTAATTACTTTTAAAGCAGTTAAACATCATCTGGATTAAAGATGTTTTATACCTTGTGGGCTACCAGATCGTGTTCTCTGTCTTAATTATTTTTCTCTACAAATTACTCAGAACCCTGGTTGTTAAGGTTTATTTATTTGCTTTACCATAAACCACTGTGTGTTGTTCATTTACATTAAATAACATAATTTTTAAATTGAGGAATGTAACATATGTATTCATTATGGAAAATATAAAACATGCACATTATGAACACATAAAAATTATTGCCTTTCTACTAAGAAAAAAACATGCTATATACACTTTCAGTCTTTATTTCTCTATCATATACAGATCTTTATACATAGAACGTGTTACAAATACACATCCCTGAATCCCACTCTTGGGCTAATTCAGTATGTTTGGAAGTAGGCCTGGGAATCTGAATGTATAACATATTTTGAGATAATATACAATTATAATTTAGATTCTCTTTTCTTAAAAAATGGTCTTTAAAAACTTAATCCGTAATGAAAATTTTTTGTGACATTTAGTATTCTATATAATTCTTAAAAAATTCATCATTTGAATATATCACAATATAAACAATGTTTTATAAATAATACTGAAATGAACATCCCTCTAAGTAGTTTTACATACCCATTTAATTAGGATACATTTCTACAAGTAGAATTGTTGGATTAAAGAATATGTACATTTTCTGTGGCATATATACACCATGGAATACTATGCAGCCATAAAAAAGGATGAGTTTGTGTCCTTTGTAGGGACATGGATGCAGCTGGAAACCATCATTCTCAGCAAACTATCGCAAGAACAGAAAACCAAACACCACATGTTCTCACTCATAGGTGGGAACTGAACAATGAGATCACTTGGATTCGGGAAAGGGAACCGGGGCCTATTATGGGGAGGGGGGAGGGGGGAGGGATTGCATTGGGAGTTATACCTGATGTAAATGACGAGTTGATGGGTGCTGATGAGTTGATGGGTGCAGCACAGCAACATGGCACAAGTATACATATGTAACAAACCTGCACGTTATGCACATGTACCCTAGAACTTAAAGTATAACAATAATAATAAAAATAAATAAAAAAAAAGAATATGTACATTTTCAGGCTTCTGATATAAATGGGCAAATTGCCTTCCAGAAAGGATAATTTTTTTTAATTACATGCTTATTTTTTGTAGAGAGCATCAATTTTTCCATACTCCCACTAGAACTTGGAATTCTCATCTGAAAGATCAATTTAGTAGCAGCAAATATCTTATTTTCATTTGAATTTACCTGCTGCATGCCAGAGAAGTTTAACATTTTATTTTTATTTTTTGCCATTTTTATTTCTGTTAATGATTGTTCATTTCCTATTCTTGTTATATTAAGAGTATACCTTTTTCTGTCATGTATATTGAAACCATATTTTTCTGATTTTAAAATTTGCCTTCCAAAGCCTTTTTTATACCAAAGTTCTAATTCAGTATAGTCAAATCTGTAGATGTTTTTTCCTTTGTGGATCTGCATTTACTTATATGTAGGATTGTTGATACAATCTAAGTTAAAAAAATTCATACATTTTCTTCTTCTTTTAAGAATTACATTTTAACTTTAATTTTTTAACCTACTGTAAATTAATTTTGGCATATAATACAAGATGTGGGTTGAAATTTTACTTCAGTTTTTTTCTGCTATTTAAATAGTCAAGTTTTCAATGTGCCTAAGTAAATTTTAAGTTACTTTTTCCTAGAAAAGAAAATATTTCAGTGAGATTTTTCAAATTTATTAGCCTGGAGTTATGCACAGTATTCTTTACAGTAAAAAAATTATTCTTATTTCCAATATTTTTAACTTGCTTCAGTCTCTTCCTCTGTTAGACGTTCTATACATATTTTTAAACATTTAATGGTTCTTTGGGTAACTTAACAATTCATTAATTTTTTGCTTTTGGATTTATTATTTTTGCTTACCTTAGTTTATTCTTTTTCTAACATTGTCTTCAATTCTTACATTTATTTCCACTTTTTCTTGTTGAGTAATGACACATGTGAAGTTTTAAATTTTAATATACATATAGCTTTGACCATCTCACATATATTTTGGAATGTAGTAGCTTCAAATTTTATTGTTCTTGAAATAATTTGTAATAAGGATCTTGATTTCCACTTTCAAAAGTTACTTGGGAGAACATTAATAATTTCTAAGAAGGTGATATATTAAAACTTGAAACTTTAATTTCAAATTTTATTGCATTATGCTCTGAAATGTGATCTGTACATTTATTTTTGCAGCTTATTGAGGTATTCATTGTGGCTTAATAAATGACAGATTTTTATGACTTTTATGAGTGCTGGAAGGAAGATATATTCCCTTATTGTAGAGTATCTAGTTTGTTAAATCAATATAATTAATTTGTTATTTGCATCCTTTTGTCTTAATTTTTGTTCACCTTTCCAGTCAGATTTAGGTATATTTAATTATCTCACTGCTAATCTTTTCTCCTCTATATCTATATAATGTAATTTATATATATTTCAAAGAAATTTCTTGGTTAATAAAAAACTAATATTTTTCATTAGGCATTTTATCCTTTATATTATTGTTTTTTAAAATTATTATTTTTTTTTGAGATGGGATCTCACTGTGTCACCCAGGCTGGGGTGTAGTGGTGCAATTACAGCTCAATGCAGCCTCGACTTCCCCAGGCTCAGGTGATTCTCCTACCTCAGCCTCCTGAGTAGCTGGGGCCACAGGTGCATGCCACCACACCTGACTTATTTTTGTATTTTTTGTAGTGCCAGGGTTCCACCAGAATGCCCAGTCTGGTCTCAAACTCCTGAACTCAAGTGATCCACCTGCCTTGGCCTCCTCAAGTGCTGGGATTACACCTGTGAGCCACTGTGCCCAGCTAAGGCTTCTTTTAAAAACTTTTTCTACTTTTTACATAATACTATTGTGAACCTGATTTCCTAATGTTTAGGTGGTCTGTCATGTCTTTCTCCATTTCTCTAGCTTTTAAACTTTTTTTTTTCCTTTGGTGTGTGTTACTTGGTTTTAGAGAGATCTCCTTTCAATAGTATGAAATTTAGTCGTGTGTGTGTTGGGGGAAGTCACTCATTTTGAGAGGTTTTTTTTTTTTTTTTTTTTTTTTGCCATATAAGAGAGTTGTTAAACTGATTTATATTTATTTCTGAATGTCTATAACTGTCTTATTTATTTTTCTAATGTGAATTATTTATTAGAAAGTACATTTTCTTTTCTGAGAGTGAGACATAAAGGAAATCTTTGGGCAAATGAAATAAACTGAGTTTTTGGGATTAATAAATCAATTTGTAAATCTAAGGATTAATAAAATAAAATGTTAATTTTTATGGTTTCTTGATATTTACTAAAATCGTTTAATTTTTTCGGATCTTTTAAATGTATTTTTCTCTTTATCACATTTTTTGGTTATTTTTTCCACAGGTAAAGAAAATTTATCACTATTACTTTTAATTGACACATAATAAGTGAACATATTTATGGAAAGCAGTATGATACTTTGAACATGTATATACTATATAATGATCAAATCAGGGAAGATAGCATATCTATCACTTCAAATATTTATCATTTCTTTGTGCTGGGAACATTCAAAATCTATCTATTTGAAAATATACAATAAATTATTGTTGACTGTAGTCACCCCACAGTGTTAGAGAATACTGGAACTTACTCCTCTTAGCTAGCTGCAATTTTTATCCATTAACCAGCCTATCCCTGTTTCCCTGCACCCCTACTCTTCCTAGCCTTTAGTAACCACTATTCTACTTTCTACTTATGTGAAATCAACATTGTTAGCTTCCACATGTGAATGAGAACATGTGGTTATTTATCTTTCTGTGACTGGCTTACTGCACTTAATATGACGTCTTCCAGGCTCATTCATGTTGCCATGAATGAGAGTATTTCATTCTTTTAAAATGACTGAATAGTATTCCATTACGTATATATACCACATTTTCTTTGTCCATTCATCTGCTGATGGACACACGTTGATTTCATACCTTGGTTATTGTGAATAGTTCTGAAATAAACATAGGAGGTCAGATATCTCTTCAACATGCCGATTTCCTTTTCTCTCTATGTATACCCAGTGGTGGGATTCCTAGATCATATGGTAGTTCTATTTTTAGTTTTTTAAGCAACCTCCGTTCTGCTTTCCTTAATGGGGGAAATTGCATAAGAATTTACATTCCATAAGAATTTACATTTTTACCAATAGTAAGAATTTCTCTTTCTCTGTGTCATCACCAGCGTTTGTTATTTTTTGTCTCTTTGATAATGGCCATTCTAGCTGGGGTGAGATGATACCTCATTGTGGTTTTGATTTTCATTTCCCCTCATGATTAATGATGTTAAACATTTTATTTTTTATTTTTGTTTAATTTTCCATAGGTTATTGGGGTACAGGTGGTGTTTGGTTACATGAGTAAGTTCTTTAGTGGTGATTTGTGAGATTTTGGTGCACCCATCGCTCAAGTAGTATACACTGCACCGTATTTGTAGCCTTTTACCCTGGTCCCCCTCCTACCCTTCCTCCCAAGTCCCCAAAGTCCATTGTATCATTCTTATGCCTTTGCATTCTCATAGCTTAGTTCCCAGATATCAGTGAGAACATATGATGTTTGGTTTTCCATTCTTGAATTACTTCACTTAGAATAGTGGTCTCCAATCTCATCCAGGTTGCTGTGAATGCTGTTAACTCACTGCTTTTTATGGCTGAGTAGTATTCCATCATAGATATTCCACTCGTTGATTGATGTGCATTTGGGTTGGTTCCACAATTTTGCAATTGTGAATTGTGCTTCTATAAACATAAGTGTGCAAGTATTTTTTTTCGTATAATGACTTCTTTTCCTCTGGGTAGATACCCAGTAGTGGGATTGCTGGATCAAATGGTAGTTTTATTTTTAGTTCTTTAAGGAATCTCCACACTGTTTTCTATAGTGGCTATACTAGTTTACATTCCCACCAGCAGTGTAGAAGTGTTCCCCGATCGCTGCATCCATGCCAACATCTATTGTTTTTTGATTTTTTGATTATGGCCATTCTTGCAGGAGTCAGTGGTATTGCACTGTGGTTTTGATTTGCATTTCCCTGATCTTTAGTGATGTTGCGCATTTTTTCAAATGTTTGTTGGTCATTTGTATATCTTCTTTTGAGAATTGTTTATTCATGTCCTTAGCTCCCTTTTTGATGGGATTGTTTTTTTTCTTGCTGATGTGGCTGAGTTTGTTGTAGATTCTGAATATTAGTCCTTTGTCAGATGTATAGATTGTGAAGATTTTTCTCTCACTTAGTGGGTTGTCTGTTTAATCTGCTGACTGTTCCTTTTGCCATGCAAAAGTTATTTAGTTCGGCCGGGCGTGGTGGCTCATGCCTGTGATCTCAGCACGTTAGGAGGCCGAGGCGGGCAGATCACAAGGTCAGGAGATCGAGACCATCATGGCTAACACGGTGAAACTCTGACTCTACTAAAAATATAAAAAATTAGCTGAGTGTGGTAGGAAGTGCCTGTAGTCCCAGCTACTCGGGAGGCTGAGGCAGGAGAATGAACCCAGGAGGTGGAGCTTGCAGTGAGCCGAGATAGTGCCACTGCACTCCAGCCTGGGCGACAGAGCAAGACTCCATCTCAAAAACAAAAAACAAAACAAACAAACAAACAAAAAAACCGCTCTTTATTTCAATTCAGTTCCAGCTATTTATCATGGTTTTTATTGCATTTACTTTTGGATTCTTGGTCATGAAATCCTTGCCTAAGCCAGTGTTTAGAAGGGTTTTTCCAGTGTCATCTTCTAGAATTTCTATAGTTTCAAGTCTTAGGTTTAACTCCTTAATCTATCTTGAGTTGATTTTTGTATAAGGTGAGAGATGAGGATGCAGTTTCATTCTCCTACATGTGACTAGCCAATTATCCCTGCACCATTTGTGGAAAAGGGTGTCCTTTTCCCCTTTTTTTTTTTTTTTTTTTTTTTTTTTGCTTTGTCAAAGATCAGTCGGCTGTAAGTATTTGGGTTTATTTCTGGTTTCTCTATTCTGTTCCATTGGTCTATGTACCTATTTTTATACCAGTACCATACTGATTTGGTGACTATGGCCTAATAGTATAGTTTGAAATCAGGTAATGTGATGCCTCCGGATTTGTGCTTTTTGCTTAGTCTTGGTTTGGCTATGCAGCTCTTTTTTGGCTTCATATGAATTTTAGAATTGTTTTTTTTCTAATTCTGTGAAGAATAATGGTGGTATTTTGATGAGGATTACATTGAATTTGTAGATTGCTTTTGGGAGTATGGTCATTTTCACAACATTAATTCTACCTATCCATGATCATGGGATGTGTTTCCATTTGCTTGTGTCATCTATGATTTCTTTCAGCAGTGTTTTGTAGTTTTCCTTGTAGAGGTCTTTTGCCTCCTTGGTTAGGTATATTCCTAAGTATTTTATTTTTATTTTTTGCAGTTACTGTAAAAGGAATTGAGTTCTTGAATTGATTCTCTGCTTGGTCGATGTTGGTGTATAGAATAGCTACAGATTTATGTATATTAATCTTGTATTTGGAAACTTTGCTGAATTCTTTTATCCGTTCTAGGAGCTTTCTGGAGGAGTCTTTAGGGTTTTCAAGGTAGACATATTGTCAGCAGACAGTGACAGTTTGACCTCCTCTTTACCGATTTGGATGCCCTATATTTCTTTCTCTGGTCTGATTGCTCTGGTTAGTGCCATGGATACCAGCATCTGTTCTGGTGGAGGTGACAGGGGGGTGCAATGGACTCTGTGAGGGTTCTTAGCTTTGGTGGTTTAATGTTCTATTTTTGTGCTGATTGGCCTCGTGCTGGGAGGTGGCACTTTCCAGAGAGTATCAGCTGTGGTAGTTTGGAGAAAAGCTGGTGGTGGGCAGGGCTGTAGAACTCCCAAGAGAATATGTCCTTTGTCTTTTTTTTTGAGACAGAGTCTCACTGTCACCCAGGCTGGAATACAGTGGCGCCATCTCAGCTTACTGCAACTTCTGTCTCTTGGGTTTAAGCGATTCTCCTGCCTCAGCCTCCTAAGTAGCTGGGATTACAGATGTCTGCCACCACACCTGGCTAATTTTTGTATTTTTAGTAGAGATGGGGTTTTGCCACGTCGGCCAGGCTGGTCTCCAACTCCTACCTCAAGTGATCCACCCACCTCAGCTTCTCAAAGTGCTGGGATTACAGGTGTGAGCCACTTTGCCCCACACAAGAGTGTATACCCTTTGTCTTCAGCTACCAGGGTGGGTAGGGATTGACCATCAGGTGGCGCAGGGATAGGTATGTCTGAGCTCACTCTCCTTGGGTGGGTCTTGCTGTGGCTGCCGTGGGGGATGAGGGTGAGGTTCCTAGGTCAATGGAGTTATGTTCCTAGGAGTATTATGGCTGCCTCTGCTAAGTCATGCAGCTTTTCAGGGAAATGGAGGAAAGCTGGCAGTTACAGGCCTCATCCAGGTCCCACGCAATCCGAAGGGTCAGTCTCACTCCCACTATGGCCCCCCTAACAGCACCGAGTCTGTTTCCAGGCAGTGGGCAAGCTGGGCTGAGAGCTTGCCCCAAGCTACCTGCCTCCCATCTGTGAAAGAAAAGGGCTTTAGTTCTTCCCCCAACTTCCCACCCCCGCACCTCCCCCTGTCCCATACCTGTGGAGTCTGCACACTGGATTTGTGCCCTCCCCTGAGTTCTGGCCAGGAGGCTTCTCCTCAGGTTCAAATTATTACAAAGTTGAGCTAGAGACTTCCTTCTCCTTGTGGGGTTTTCCCCACCCCTCTAGTCACCTTCCCAAAGGATTCCTATGGTGCCAGGCAGGAATGTCCTGCTTAGGGACCCAGAGAGCTCATAGGGCATTTTCTACTGCTTCCTCTACCCCCATATTTTGCTCGACTCTGACTCTCTAAATTAACTCAGCTCCAGGTAAGGTCGGAAACTTCTCCTGCAAACTAGACCTTCATTTTCCCCAGTAGGGGTGTGTGTGTTCAGGGGCAGACGATCTCCATTTCCCACTACTGCAGTTTGGGCACTCACACTCCCCAGGTCCTGCAGGAGCAGTCTGCTTCCTTCAGAGGGTCTGTGGGTTCTCTCAGGATTCCTGGTTTATTCCTGTAGTCATTCTGGAGCTAAAATTCACAGTGTGAGCCTCTGCATGCTGCTCTGTCCATCTGAGTTGGAGCTGTAATGTAATCCTGTCTCCCATCCCCAAGATGATTCACAAAAGCCAAAGCATTTAAAAAATATACTTCATATATATATTTTTACGTGTCTTCTTTTGAGAAATACCTATTCAGAAGATTTACCCATTTTACAATCAGATTTTTTTTTCTGCTGTTATCTTGTTTGAGTTTCTTGTATATTCTGGATATTAATTCTTTGTTGGATAGCTAGCAAATATTTTCTCCCATTCTATAGATTGTCTCTTTACTCTGTTGATTGTTTCCTTTGCTGTGCAGAGGCTTTTTAGTTTGATACAATCCCACTTGTTTATTTTTGCTTCTGTTGCTTATACTTTTGAGCTCTTCTCCATAAAACCTCTGCCGAGACTAATGTCCTGAAGGATTTCCCCTGTGTTTTCTTCCTGGAATTTTATAGTTTTAGATCTTATATTTAAGTCTTCAGTCCATTTTGAGTTGATTTTCGTATATGGTGAGAGAGGGGTCTAGTTTCATTCCTCGTATACGGATATCCAGTTTTCCTAGCACCATTTATTGAAGAGACTTTTCTTTCCCCTTTATGTCCTTGGCATCTTGTCAAAAATCAATTAGTTATAAATATGTGGGTTAATTTCTATTTTCTCTGTTCTGTTTCATAGGTCTATGTGTCTGTTATTTTGTTTACTATACTTTGTAGTATATGTTGAAGTTAGGTAATGTGATGCCTCCAGCTTTGATCTTTTTGCTCAGGATTGCTTTGGCTATTTGAGGTCTTTTGTGTTCCCATGCAAATTTTAGGATTTTTTTTTTCTATTTCTATGAAGAATGTATTTTTTTTTTTTTGAGAGACAGAGAGAGAGAGTCTTGCTCTGTTGCCCAGGTTGGAGTACAGTGGCACAAGCACAATCATATTTCACTACAGCCTTGACCTCCCAGGCTCAAACGATCCTCCCACTTAATCCTCCTGAATAGCTGGGACTACAGGAGTGCACCACACTGCCCAGCTAATTTTTGCTGTGTTGCCCAGGTCTTGCTATGTTGTCTAAGCTGGTCTCAAACTTCTGGGCTGAAGCAATCCTCCTGCCTCAGCCTCCTAAAGTGCTGGGAGTGTAGACATATGCCACTGTACCCATTCTGTCATTAGTATTTTGATAGGGATTGCATTGAATCTGTAGATTGCTTTGGGTAGAATGGCCATTTTAATAATATTAATTCTTCTAATCTATGAACATGAGATGTCTTTCAATTTTTTTTTGTTCCTTTCAATTTCTTTTTACCAGTGTTCTGTAGTTTTCATTGTAGAAATCCTTCATATCCTTGTTAAATTTATTCCTAGGTATTTTTTTTTCTGGTAGCTATTTTAAATGGGATGCCTTTTTTGATTTCTTTTTCAACTAGTTTGTTATTGGTGCACAGAAATGCTACTAAATTTTGTACCTTGATTTTATATCCTGCAACTTTACAGGTTTGTTTATCAGTTCTGAGAGTTGTTTTTGGTAGAATCTTTAGGTTTTTCTTCATGTAAGACCAAGGAAAAGACTTCCTCTTTTCCAATTAGAATATTCTTTATTTCTTTCTCTTTCTTAATTGCTCTGGATAGGATTTTCAGTACTATATTGAATAAGAGTGGTGAAAGTGGGCATTTTTGTCTTGTTCCAGTTCTTGGAGCATTTTCAACTTTTACCCATTCAGTATAATATTAGCTTTGGATTTGTTGTACTGAGGTACATTTCTTCTATACCTAGTTCGTTGCAAGTTTTTAATCATGAAGGGATGTTGAGTTTTATTAAAACTGTTTTTGTTTTTTTTACATCCATACAGATTATCATAAGGTTTTTGTCCTTCATTCTATTGATGCGATTTATCATGTTTATAGATTTGCATATGTTTAGCCATCCTTGCTTCCCTGGATATATCCCACTTGATCATGGTGTATAATCTTTTTAATGTGTTGTTAGATTTAGTTTGCTAGTATTTTGTTGATTTTTTTGTGTCTATGTTTATCATAAATATTGCCCTGTAATTTTCTTTTTTGTTGCCTCCTTGTCTGGTTTTGGTATCTGAGTGATCCTGGCCTTGTAGAATGGCTTTTGAAAAATATCTTCCCCCCACCTGTAATCTCAGCACTTTGGGAGGCTGAGGTGGGCAGATCACAAGGTCACAAGTTTGAAAACAGCCTGGCCAATATGGTGAAACCCTGTCTCTACTAAAAATACAAATATTAGCAGGACGTGGTGTCGGGCACCTGTAATCCCAGCTACTCAGGAGTCTGAGGAAGGAGAATCACTTGAACCCGGAAGGCGGAGATTGCAGTGAGCTGAGATCACGCCACTGCACTCCAGCCTGGGCAACAGAGTGAGACTTCGTCTTGAAAAAAAAAAGAAAAATTTATTCCCCCTAATTTTTTTGGAATAGTTTGAGAAGCCTTCGTGTTAGTCCTTAATTAAAAGTTTGGTAGAATTCAGCAGTGAAGTCACTGATCCTGGGCTTTGTTTTTCTGGGAGACATTTTATTACTGATTCAATCTCATGACTCATGATTATCTGTTTAGGTTTTCTCTTTTTTCCTGGTTCAATCTTGGTAAGTTGTATGGGTCCAGAATTTTTTCCTTTGTCTCTAGGTTTTTCAATTTTTTGGCATTTATTTCTGTAGTATCAGTTTTAATGTCTCCTTTTTTTTTTGTATCTTTTTATTTATTCAGGTATTCTCTCATATCTTTTTAGTTACTTTAGATAATGGTTTGTTGATTTTATCTTTTTAAAAATCAACGTTTTGTTGATCTTTTCTGTTTTTTAGACTCCACTTTGTTAATTTCCGCTCTGATTATTTCTTTCCTTCTACTAATTTTGGGTTTAATTTGTCTTGCCTTTCTAGTTCCTTCAGTTACACCATTAGGTTTATTTAAAGTCTTTCTACTGTTTTGGTGTAGGTGTTTATTGCTATAAAATACCCTTTTAGAACTGCTTTTGCTCTAATCCATAGGTGTTGGTATGGTTTGTGTTTCCAGTTTCATTTGTCTCAAGAAATTTTAAAATTTTCTTCCTGATTTCTTCATTGACCCATTGGTCATTCAGTAGTATATTGTTTAATTTACATGTATTTGTACAGTTTCCAAAGATTCTCTTTTTTATTGATGTCTAGTTTAATTTCACTGGGGTTGAAAAGATACTTTATGTAATTTTGATTTTTTTTTAAAATTAAAGGAATTTAAAAAGGTAGCTACTCCTTAGGCAGAACAGCCTAATTTTGATTTTTAAAATTTGTTGAGACCTGTTTTATGCCCTAACGTATGGCCTATCCTGGCGAATGTTCTGTGTGCTGATGAGAAGAATGGTATTCTGCAGTTGTTTGATGAAATGTCCTGTAAATGTCTGTTAGGTCCTTTTGATCTATAATGCAGTTTAAATCTGATGTTTCTTTGTAGATTTTCTGTATAGAAAGAAACTTCCAGTGCTGAGGTGGGGTGTTGAAGTCCCCAACTATTATTATATTGAAGTCTATCTCTCCCTTGAGATTTAATAATATTTGCTTTCTATAGCTGGATGCTCTGGAGCTGGGTGCACATATGTTTGTAGTCATTATATTCTCTGTTTTATCATTATGTAATACCTTCGTTGTCTCTTTTTATAGTTTTTGAATTAATGTCTATTTTATCTGACGTAAGTATAGCTACTCTTGTTTGTTTTTGCTTTCCATTTGCATGAAATATCTTTTCCCATTCCTTCACTTTTAGTCTACTGTGTTTTTATAAATGCAGAGTTTCTTGTAGGCAGCATGTAGTTAGGTTTTGTTTTTATAATTCACTCAAGCAATCTGTATCATTTAATTGGAGATTTAAGCTGCTTATACTCAAGGTTATTACTGATATGTTAGGACTTACTACTGTCAGTTTGTTAATTGTTTTTTGGTTGTTTTATATATCCTTTGTTCCTTTCTTTCTCTCTTATTATTTATCTTTGTCCTTAATGATTTTTTGTAGTGATAAGATTTGATTTCTTTCTGTTTCTAATTTGTGGACCAGCTCTACTAGTGAGTTTTATACTTTTGTGTGTTTTCATGATGGCAGATATTGCCTTTTTATTTCCAAAAAGAGGACTAACTTGAGCATTTCTTGTAAGTCCATTCTAGTGGTGATAGATTTTCTGTTTTTGCCTGTTTAGGAAAGGCTTTATTTTTATTTTATTTCTGAAAGATAGCTTTGCTGAGTTTAGTATTCTTGGGTGACAGTTGTTTTTCTTTCAGCACTTTGAAAATATTCTGCTATTCTCTATTGGCCTGTAAGATTTCTGCTGATAAATTTGCTGTTAGTCTAAGGGGGGTTTCCTAATATTTGATCTGACACTTTTTCTCTTGCTGTTTTTAGTATTTTCTGTCTTTGAATTTTGACACTTGGACCATATTGTGCCTTGAAGAAGAACTGTTTAGGTTGGATATTTTTGGGACCTTTTGAGCTCCTTGGATCAGAATGTTTACATCTCTACTACAACTTTAAAAACTTCCAGCTATTATTTCATTGAATGAGTTTTCTATGCCCCTTTTTGTCTCTTCTCCTTCTGGTGTTTTCATAATGTGAAAATTTCTTCACTTCCTGGTGTCCCATACATCCCATTGGCTGTCTTAATTCTTTTATATTTGATCTGACTGGGTTATTTAAAAATACCTGTCTTCAAGTTCAGATTTTTTTCCTTCTGCTTGATTTAGTCTGTTGAAGTTTTTGGTAGCATTTTTAATTTCCATTTAGTTTTTAAATATCTATTTCTGTTAAATTCCTCATTTAGATAAATTTTTTTTTGACTTTGTTGAAACGTCCATCTGCCTTCTCTTGTATCTCTGGTATCTCACTGAGTTTCTTTAACATCATTATTTTGAATTCCTTTCTAGGCATTTCATAGATTTCAATTTTTTTTTGAGATCTGTTTATGGAAACTCATTGTGTTCTTTTAGAGATATCATGTTTTCTTGATTTTTCATGATTCTCTCATCACTGCACTGATATTTGCATGTCTCGGGGAATACTCACCTCTTCCTGTTTTACGGAGTAGCTTTTATAGGGAAAGATTAATTTCTGTAGATGTGTCCTATGGTGCAGATTGAATAGAGTCCTTTGGCTTTGGTTTTGGGTGTGCATAGTAGTGTCTCTGTGTGATTTCTTTGGCTGTAACCAATGTCAGTGATGTTTAAGAATGACTCATCGGCCTAGACTTGGGTGTTTGTGAAGGTAGTGGTATGGCTTTGCTGCAGGCAGGGGCCTCCAAGTGTTCTAGTTCTGAGGCCCTTAGAGGGGACACACACTGGGCATAGCAGCATTACTGGCAGTGATGGGCGTGAGGTGGGCCAGTCCTTGGGCTATGGGAGTAGTGTGTGATGTATGGCATCTCCAACAATGAAGTGGGTGGGATTGCTGGTGGTAGTGGGACCCAGGTGGGCTGGTCCTTCAGACCTGGGGATGGGGAATGTATGTGATGGCTTTGACACTTGAGAATGTGGTGTTCCTGGTGGCAGTGGGTTCTGGACATGCCAGTCCTTGGGCCCTTAGTGGTGGGTATATTGATTTTCCCAATTTTAGGGATGGTCTCACCACTCTGCTGGACCACCTCTTTCTTGGAGTGCAGGATACTGCCTGAGCTCAGGTGCTTGGGTCACAGTTGTACCCCCTTGGTACACATTTATGTTGGGGTTATGGCACTGCAGCCTTTTGTATGGGTGTAGTGGAATAATGATGGGGTCTCAGAGGTATGAGGCTATTGGTCCCCAGGAAGGATGCGCTTTAGCAGTGGCTCTACTCTCAAAATAGCACTATGCCATAACAATTTGGGTCCTGGGGAATGGGATAGACCCAGTGTGAATTCTTTCTCTGGCACAGTTCTGCTGCATGGACTCTGGGCATCTCCCTTTACTGGGCGTAGGACCCATGAGGACTGTTTGGCTGTTCTGCAACTAAGATTGCAGGTGTCTGTGGTGGTAATGGGGATTGCTGGGGACCTCCCACTTAGCTTTGCAGCCATTCTGAGTTTCCATGCCTTAGGGGGTTTATATGACTTCCTTGATGCATTCCATTATTCTCTATTATACACTCCACTTGAAGTGTAATTATTTCTTTATTGTTTTGACCCCTCTCTGCAGAAGAAATGAGCATTGGGCACTTGTAGTCAGCTATTTTGATGATGTCTAGCTTATTTTCTGCTTTCTTGTTTTACTATTTTCTGTGTCTGATGGAATATATATAATTTTTTTTCCTGGTGTTTTGAATACTTATATTCTATTCGTGATTATTTTAAATGTTTTTGAGAGCTATGTTTTTTATATAGCTATATAATTTTCAGTCAATAGAAAAATTGTATTAACTTTAAAATATTTAGTACACTTTTAGTAAACTTCTGATTTCCTACAGAATACATATACTCTGATATACTCAGTTTAGATTGCTAGTGTTTACTATCAGTCTTTTTACATCAATCCTGTATTTCTGAGATCTTCTTTTTTTATTTCCTTGCCCTTTGGGGTTATACTTTGACTTCTTTTTCTTTTGGGGATATACTTCTACTTCTTTTTCTTTTTTGCCTGCTTCATATGGGGGTATACTTTTAAATAGCTTTAAAGAAGTGAATATAGGCCAGGTGCAGTGGCTCATCCTGTAATCCCAGCACTTTGGAAGGCTGAGGTGGGAGGATTGCTTGAAGCCAGGAGTTCAAGACAAACCTGGGCAACATGGCAAAACTTCAGCTCTACAAAAAATAAAAATAAAAAAATTAGCTGGGCATTTTGGCACATGCTTGTAGTCCCAGTTACTCAGGAGGCTGAGGTGGAAGGATCGATCGAGTCCAGGAGGTTGGGGCTGCAGTGAGCCATGCTGGCACCACCGCACTTCAGCCTGGGTAACAGAGGAAGACCCTATCTCAAAAAAAGTGAATATGAATAGTATGTTTTTTCTTAGCCCTTGCTTATCTAGTACAAACTGGCTGAATATGATTCTTGGGTTATAACTCATTTTAGAGCAAAAATATGAGACCTGCCTGATTATTGTTTCTTCACAGAAATCCCCTTTTTTCTTTAAAAAAATCTCTGCATGTATGTAGCATTCCTCCTATTATAAATCACATACTTTTTGAAAAGATAATGCTGTTTTTTATATGAGCATGGTTTTTAATTGAATTGATCTGGAAATCAGCAGACCCTTTCAATTTGTATATGAATAAGTCTTTTCTATCTGAGTACATTTAATTTATACTGTATCTTTGGTTAATGCTTCTTTTTCTTTAGGTTTTGATGACATTTTTAGAAACGCTAAGTATCTGCATATTAGCTTTTGGTTTTTTTTCCGATTTTTTTTTCATGGGTTTCTCTTTTTCCTTTGCCTTTGCAGTCTGGGAGAATGTCCCACATTACTGTTGTGATTTTATGCTTTATCAATTTTGCTTATTTACTGCTTCTTTTGTGTATTTTGATTTCACAATTACAGCTATAGTGTTTTTTAATATTTAAAATGCTACCTTTTATTTCATCCTTTTATCTCATTGAGTCATAATATTTGTTATATTTTCATTTTAGCTATTTGTCCTAATGACTTCCTGCTCATTTCATGGATACCAGTTTTTTTTTCTTTTGCTCTCTGTTGAGAATACAAAACAGTTTTCTGAAATTTTCTTCTGTATCTTGCAGTAGATTATTTCTGGGATCTTTTGGACAATCTTTATTTTTCTTTGTTCTGCATGTTTTCATCTGAAGCTCATGCTAGTTATCTTTCAAAATTTTCAGTTATATCAAAACCTTGAGTTTGTTGATACTTGATGGTCTGACTTCCCTTGGCTTTCACTCAAGGGTATTTACATGGTGATAGGTCAGCTTTACAGTTAGATGGCAATGTAATGTGAATAGCTCACCATATAATTTCCAGGTTCTTAGACATTTATCTATGGCAATGGTTCTCAACTGGGAGCAATTTTCCCCCAAGGGACATTAGATAACATCTGGAGACATTTTTGGTTGTTATGACTTGGAGAGGGGTATGTTTGCTACTGGTATCTAGTGAATCAAGGCCTGGGACACTGTTAAACACTACAATGCATGGGACACACACTCAACAAAAGAAAATTCTGTGGTCCAAAAGTGCTGAAATTGAGAAACTGATCTATAACATTCCAGTTTGCTAAGATAGCATTTTATCCTAGTTCATCTACATTCTTTATAATACTCTGAATCAATGAAATACATGTGAAATCCAATTTTTAGCATATAGTACTACCAGAAATTATTGTTTTTTCCTTTCTCAGGTTGAATCACTTTATATATAAAGCAATTATACATAAAGACATGTTCTAGGATGCAATTTGCCATTTCCAGCCTGTCTTAGTTCATTTAGTGTTGCCATAACAGAATACCTGAGACTGGGTAGTTTGTAAAGAAAAGAGGTTTATTTAGCTCATGATTCTGGTGACTGGAAAGTTCAAGATTGGGCAGCTGCATCTGATGAGGGCCTTGGGTTGCTGTAATTCATGGCAGAAAGCAGAAGGGAAGCCAATGTGAGAAAGTAGATCACATGCTGAGACAGGAAGCAAGAGAGAGAAACTGAAGAAGACAGACTCTAACAACCCACTGTCTCAGGAAGTAATTAATTCCTGTGAGAGCAGAAACTCACTCCTGCAGGAGGGAAATACCTATTCATGAGGGATCCTTCCCCATGAACCAAACACCTCCCACTAGTTTCTGCCTTCCAACACTGCCACATTAGGGATCAAATTTTCACATGCATTTTGGTGGGGCCAAAGAAACTACATCCAAACCATAGCAAGGCACTTCTGCTTCATGTTCAGAGAGTTACTGTCTGGCAAAGGACTTAGAATTAAGACGTTAGGAGTAGCTATATGAGAATGGATAGATAATGGAATAACTTGTTCATTTATTCAGTTAGCAGGAATTGGTTACTGCACACCATGTGTCAAGCCCTGTATTCTGATCCCCTCAGTAAGCAGCATCCATGCTCTAAAAATAGAGCAGTTTTTTTGTTTCTTGGGTTTGAGTTAGTGCAGACAGTGGGTTCCATGAGATGAAACCTGGATAACTTGAGCCAAGCCTTTAAGTTTTCCTATAGGAACACCAGCTGCTTCACAATGAACACAAATTTCTACTAGGTTGTCTTTTTTTTTTTTTTTTTTCCTTTTTCATTATGTGTTTTTTTTGTGTGTTTGTCTCTGTCTTCTGGTTATTTTAGTGGAAAGTTGATAAAGGCTGCATTAGGGCTAATAAGCAGATACACCTTAGAGTTCCACTAGATTTTTAATAAGTACATGTTATATCTCCCCTTCCAAACTTTTAGCTCCTTGAGAGAAGGCCCTGCATTGTATTTGTTTTTGAACGTCTCTTGAAATCCTGTACATGATGATGTTTGGCAATGACTTGTTAAATGATTAGATTTTATCTGCATTCATAACCTAAAGACCAGAGACAATTTAACACATATATCATTGGAATTTACAGCATAGCTGGAGAAAGGGTTAGTGAACTGGCTTTAGAGGTGGGGTTTGTAAAGAAACTAGGCAATGATACCTGAGATCTAATGTGGACACTTTCAAAGTGTCTTTTCAGAACACTTTAAGCTGTTTGCTCTAGTATCATTTACAGAAAAGCCTGTATGAGGGCCAATAGCAGTGGCAGTTATAGCTGCTTCCTTTTTGCATTTTACTGGATAGAAATACATTAGCTCCAGGACCATCTGGCCAATAAGAACAAGCCAAGGCAGACATCATAAATAGGGGAATAGACCATTTTTGATAGCCACAGAGTAACTGTTCTCTTTATCTCTTAGCTGTTTCTGGGACTCCCTCTTTTTTGGGGGATAAGTCCTGTAGCAGTTATACCAATTATATGGACATCTGGAGCACCTCAGGGATGTTGTTATATTGACATTATGTAATGTAATAGCTAGACAGTCTTTTGGGCATGCCTGTGAAGTACCTGGTCACACGAGTGGAGAAAAGATACTGGTGGGATGGAGGAGCAGACAGACATCTCTCATTCAAGCCAGCCTCCTGTGGCTTTGATTTTTAAGCACTGGAGTAATTCTCACATGGTGAGGTGTGAAGGGCAGGAACCATTACAAAGGTAATGCCAGAAGGATGACATTATTATATGTTTGAGCATTATAGTAACAACAGTCATTTATTGAGCACTTACTACGTAACAGAGAGAGGACACGAGTGTATACTTTGTTACTCCAAGCAAGATTTTCCTTACATTTTCCTCTAAGAGGACCTGTTTTAGGGCCTACTGGGCCACTTCTTTGAGCCATAATTTCCATTTCTAGGTACATGGCCTAGTAGATATTACCTTGGACTTGGGGCTAGAAGTCCTCATTCTTGTCCTGACTGTCACTCATCAGTTGTGTGACTTTGGGTAAGCACCTTTCCCTCTCTGGGTCTTATTTGCCCCATGTGTAAGTAAGGAGATTGGATAGAGAATCCACAAAATTCTTGGGTTTTTGGCCAAAAGCTTTAGCAGGGCTATTGGGAACTTTGTCATGGTGGTAAACACATTGCAGGCAGGGTCACACCAGCTGCAGAATTCAAGTGTGAGAACACACATCTTTTGCTTTCTGTCTCTCTCTCTTCAACCCCCTTCCTTCCCTCTACCCCCAGTACACTGGGCACATGAGTTGTTCTTTCCACTGCCTCTTAAGCACTGCCCTGCAAGTGACTGAAAATCCTGAGTGTGCCTTAGTCCCAACCTGGTGGTTTTGATTTTTAAGCACTGGAGTCATTTTCACATGGTGTGATGTTAGAGGGAGGCACCATTATAAAGATTATGCTAGAAGGATGACACTATTATATGTTTGGTCATTATAGTGATAACAGTCATTCATTGAGCACTTACTATGTATCAGGGATGGTACAAAGGACTTTATTTAAATAAAACACAAATAATCATTGATATTTACTGATTCTTATTATGTGCCAGTGCCAGCTACTATTATAAATACTTCACGTATATTTTAAATCACTGAATACTCACAAATACCAATCATAGTAGGTACCATTATTATTGACATTTTACAGAGGATAAAATTGAAGGACAGAGAGGTTAAGTGACTTTTCCAAGGTCACACAGCTAGTAGATAGTAGAGTTTAGCTTAAACCTACATAGTATGACTACAGAGTTCATGCTTTTAACCATTACATAATATAAGGTCTATTGTCAGTTCTTTCAACCCTGTAAAGTATTTAAAATTTCATTATCCTGGCAATTACAGATAAGCAAGCTGAGCCTTAGAGTGGGTAGGTAACTTGCTTTAGGTCACACAGCTAGAGCCACAATTTAAACTCAGGTATGTATGATTTAAGCTCAGATTTCTAATTACTGTATATTGTCAGCAAATTATCTGATGACAAACAGCCCCATGAGATACACCTGTTGGATCTTATCATGCTTGCTGGTCAGATGAAGCTGTGAGAAGTGAACTGTCTTGCTTAAGATTCCACAAGTCTGGATACTTCCTTCTCTAGTCCCTGGTCATTCATTTATAGTTCATCCGATGGCCCCAAAGAAAGACCACCTTGGCATCCATATTGAGAGATGAGGCTAAGCATGGAAGTCTTTATAGCAGAGAAAACAGACTGACATTCTCACTCAGGGACAAATATAAGATCCTTTTCTGAAAGCAGACTTTAGTGAAGGGAGAGGAGGACAATATGAAGACATCAGGTCCCTAGGTGGGAGGAAAAGGCATGATAGATTGCGGAGAGTCTGTGCAGAGGCAAGACGCTGAAGTTGTTGACGTCAAATCTCCAGCTGCACAATTTTAACTGGAAACTGGCTTGGTTTAATGCACACCTTTTCTGCATTGAATCAATTTTCTCTCTGTAAATTTGGGCTTCCTGCAGCGCAGATACATTTCCATCCCAGCCTCATTGCCAAGCGTCCAGTTCCCATCCAGAAAAGTGGGGGAGGGGCTGGTTTTAATCACATCTCGCTGAGGGCTGTAGAGCAGCCCCATTCCAATGCCCAGACAGACGCGCCCGTCCTTGGGAGGAGATGCATGGGTGGGGTGGCTGCGGAAACGCAGCAGATGGAGGTTGCTGGCCTCCAGTTGGGGCCTGAGCGGAGAGCTGAGCCCCCTCCATCCCATCTGCCACTCCCACCGCCTTCTCCGGCATTGCCTGGCAGTCCTGTAGCCCTTGGTCCAGGCAGAAGAGTGCTGTGCAGTGATGCTCCTAGCAATGGGAGTGAGCGCGTGGATTGGGAGGGGGGAAGCGAGGGAGGATAGACGCAATGCAGAGGCGTCTAAGGCAATCCTTTGGGCTCTCAGGCTGAGGCCGGAAGAACGCAGAATGGAGTGGGTGGGTGGCCTTTTAGGAGCTGGACAACTGGTCAACAATGGTGCTCTTTCAACCCATGTTTTTTAAAAGGGTAGGAGACAGATGGGGGGTGGACCGAGCTGTTATTCCCATAGATCTAGGATGATTCAGAATGAGGCAGAGGTCAGGGAGCAGGCAAGAGCTGGGGATGTCAGGAATGGGTGAGCTCCATGACTTGAGTTATTGGAGCATTTTCCAATCACCATAGAGACCCTGAGGTATTTTGGACTGGACGGTTGAGGGAGAGTGATATAGATCCTTTATGTTAGGTGGCTGAAAATAAGATAAATGCCTAAGAACTAAATTTGGAGTTAAGAAAATGGGGTTTGCCACTAGCTGCTCAGCCTCCTTTGTAGGGTTGAGGCAAGGATCACACAAATTGCATCACAAATAGAGATTTTCCATATCACGAACACGGCAAACCCCATACCTTGCTCTTTGTGGCGATCTGTGGAGTGACTAATAGTGAGGACTGGAGTCAGAGAAATCTCTCTCCAACTTGGAATTCATCTGTGTCTCTCTTGAGGTGTGGCGTGACAAGTCTTCTACAGGTAATAAAATGCAGAACCAGTGTGAGCTGTTCAAGGTCTCACATTGTGATGGGCGGTGACCAGAATCTGGACCTATAGTTCTTGGTGATAGGTTTGTACCCTCGGGACAATATTGCCTGAACTGTTGAACAACAGTGGGCTTTTCTACACTGAGGCAAGATCAGCCTTTACCCCTGGATGCCTGAATATCATTTACATTTGGAGTCTAAGCAAGTGAATGATTCCCAATGACACTTGATGGTCATCCGTAGTTGGCAAACATCATTGACCACAAAATGGGCGGTAGACCCAGGGAAGAGCAGAGACTTAGGGAACTACTGGCCCAACTCCTTCTGTTTATTGTAATATTGGTTTCTGTTTATTCATCACTTACTATGTGTCTGTGTTGTACTATTTGAGTTTTTTATGTGGATCATCTCGTGTAATTCTGAGAGGTCAGGGCTTTTATATTATTATTTACAGATGATGGTACTGAGTCATAAAGAGGTTAGGTAAGACCCAGAGTCATACAGCTAGAAGTAAAACAGCCAGAATTTGAGCTGAGATAGGGAGAGATACTGGCTAAGGTTATTCAGCAAGTGGCAGAGCTGGGCCTAGAAGCACAATATTTTAGAGCTGGAAAAAAGAAATGCAGGGTTCCTTAGAATTAATCTTCTCCTTGTATAGATGAAGATGCTGAGGTACACAGAGGTTAAGGCTGCTCCAGGATTCCCCAGTGAGTCTCTGGCAGAACTGGAATGCAATTCAAGTCTACTAATTATCTGCCAATCCCCTTTCTGTTACTTAGGCTTCCTAAGTCCACATAAGTCCAGATTCAGTGACTTCATTATTCATTCACCTCTTTAAGAAACTAGAGGGAGAAAAAGAACTGACAAATTATTTCTCTAAGGACCCATATGAGATAACACTAGAAGTTGGCTTTTAAAAGCAGATGAGTTTTTTGGCTAATACTACTAGTTATTATGTGGCCAGAAGCCTACAACCAACTCTATCAATGTGGGATTGCATCAAAGATGCATTGTATAGACCTAGAAACATGCCTAGCCAAAACAAAACAACAGCAGCAGATGCATGCACGAGAAAAACAACAATTTAAGTAGTAAAGGCTATTATGTTTACCATTCCATCCTATGATGGAATGCTCCATGGTAAACTGGGATGGAAAGATATGGAAGACATGAATGCAGTTGGTCTTGATTTCCGTAGTTTCTCTTAGAGTGAACATATGAGCAATATGCCAGTGTTTAAAGATTTGAATTTTAGCCAGGCAAGTGGCATGCATCTATAGTTCCAGCTACTTCAGAGGCTGAGGCAGGAGGATAGCTTGAGCCCAGGAATTTGAGGTTATGCTCTAATTGCATCTTTGAATAGCCAGTGCACTCCAGCCTGGGCAACATAGCAAGACCCCCACCTCTTAAAGAAAAAATAAAATTTTTATATATAGCATGTTTGATGTCTGTACATATTGCTATCCAGTGTTGGCATAAAAGATTATGTTTACTATTTTCTACTAATGAGGGATTAATGGGGTTTTCAAATTATTTTCAGTAATTTGAATCAGGCATTCTTTTCACTCTTTGCTCTGACTTTGGGAATTAATTCCATCTCTGAGCAGCCCTGAAAGGTTTCCTCTGCCACACAAATATCTCCTGAGCCAGATTGCTGCAGTAGCTGATATTCCACCATCATGTACTTGTTTAAAGCAGTTAAGACTCATGTGAAGACAAACCTTAGTAAGTCAATAACATGTTAGCATGGACTGCTTTTCTAAAAAGAGTAAATGACGAGTTGATGGGTTCAGGTGCTGACGAGTTGATAGGTTCAGCACACCAACATGGCACAAGTATACATATGTAACAAACCTGCACGCTGTGCACATGTACCCTAGAATTTAAAGTATAATAAAAAAAAAAGAGCTTGAAGCTTAAAAAGATGGGATATAGTACAAGCACATATTGATTATGGGATATAAATGAGGAAAGGGAAGAGGAATATGGAAGCCCAGATTAATGACAGCAAGCTAAAAGAGGAGATGAGAAGATACAAGACCAAGATCTACATCTCATAGTTTCCTTCAGTACATTCCTACTTATATTTGTTTTTCCTTCTGTCCCTGAATTAGCACCTGTCATTTGAGTCCAACTTCTTTCTGCTTTGAGAACTGAATTACTCCCTGTTGCAAACAGTGATTCTTAATTTTATTATCTACTCCCTTATGTGTGTAATGAAAACTGTAGAACCTGTTTTGGGAAGTGTTCACATGTCTTTGAAGCTTTACCTAGAAACTCAGAGGGTCCCTTGACCCCCAAGGGTAGAAGATCTTGATACAGTCTCTTGAAATGTATGACAGATGTGAAGTAAGGAGGGTTAGGTCCTTGCTCTGGTTTCTCCTCTATATATTTGGGGAAGTCTCTTCTGTAAGCATAAATTCTTTCATTAATAGTACCAAGGGGGATGACCCAAGATGATTCATTTCATTTCAAACCCTAATCTTCAGAGAAGCCCCAGGAGAAGGAATTGAGGCTAGGGGCAGATGAATAGCTCTGCCAGTGGGGCTTCTCACTTTCCATTTTTGAATCTGAGTGGCCTCTGAGCACAGGAATTCTGTTTGGTTAACACTGGAAGTCTGAAGGGCTCAGTGTTATCTGGCTGGTCATTTTAGCTCTTCAAGGAGTGGGAAGGAGTGGTCAGGCTTCCCTTTGGGGTTAAGAGACTCTCAGAACTCTTGAACATACTTGAATATTGATGTGCTTTCTCTTGCCCAGTGCATTGTTCTGTCCCCAGCTATCCTTTCTTCTGAGTCTGAGCCCCCAACTCCTTTAGGTCAGGCTTTATTACTGCTGCGTGGGACAGCTTGGTTTTGTTTGACTCTTTGAGAAGAATAGTGCCTAGGTTGGAGACAGGAGGCGGGGAGAGACTGAGAAGGGGTACTCTAGCTCAGTTGTGGCCCTTTTGAGAGGTGAAAGGAAGATTTATGATGCCACTTGTCAACTGCAAGATGGATGGAGGTGCCCAGACTGTGAACTCCTTGTGAAATGAAGGTTATGGTAATAACTAGGATCCCTGGAGATGTAGCTGTTGGTGGGGTGATCAACTCTCCTAACTTGGTTCCCAAGCCCCCTCCTCTGTCTGTCTCTCCCCTAATGGGCGTTCTTTGTTCCTCTGCTGAGTCTGTCACTCTGTTTCAGGGATAGCCAACTACTGATTGATTATCTGTGCTCATGAAGGGGAGTGTCATCATGCTGAGAAGAAATTTTTTATGTTAGTGTCTTGGACAAATGAAACAATGGAAAATGCAAAATCAGTTTAATTTTGGCTTCAGAATTTTCATGCTTTGCCTGAACTATTGGGAACAGTATATTCATGTGCATGATCACCCTTTATTTTGCCTGCCCTTTATCTCCCCTCATTTAGTGCTACCCAGCCTGCAGCTAGAGGACAGAGAGAAACCTGGAAATGCTCATAAAGAACAGAAAACCAAACACTGCATGTTCTCACTCATATGTGGGAATTGAACAATGAGATCACTTGGGCACAGGAAGGGGAACATCACACACCAGGGCCTATTGTGGGGAGGGGGATGGGGGGAGGGATAGCATTAGGAGATATACCTAACGTAAATGATGAGTTAATGGGTGCAGCACACCGACATGGCACATGTATACATATGTAACAAACCTCCACGTTGTGCACATGTACCCTAGAACTTAAAGTATTAAAAAAAAAAAAAAAAAAAAAAAAGAATGTCCCAAAGACAGCTAGATGGGATACACCTCCTGGGAAAAAGTCTGAGCACAAGAACTCTATCACCAAATACTTTAGGGAAATTCTATATACACATCAGGGCTGTACAGAGTTAAAATGCACACTACATGTGAAAGAGTTTGGAAAGTCCTGTTGTTAAAGAATACCATTTGGTTTAAAGTTTCCCATGCTTTTTTGACCTCAAAATGCTTTCTTTGTCACATCCCATTTACTAACCCTCTGCAGATCTAGTGTTGTTCAAAACTTACTTTGGGAAGCTTGGGTATTTATAAGGGATATTGGCAATGCTTGATGTCCAAGACAACACAGTCTTCCAAGGGAGTGGGGTTAGACGTTTTTCAGCCCAGCATTGGCGCAGACTTGATGTGTGACTTTTGCAAAGTTTCCATATCTTGTTTTTTAAATAGTCCTGGCATGTATAGAGTTTATCCCCATTTAGAATGGGCCTTACTGAAGTGTGGTTATAAATTGATGTATTGTGGTAACACTTTTGTGTGAAATCTCTTCACTGAGGTATAATTCACATAAAAAACTCCCTGCACATATATATAGAGTGTATAATGTGACACGTTCTGGCATATGTATACATCTATAAAACTGTTACTACTGCAAAGCTGATGAACATATCTATTACCCAAAAAGTCTCTTCATGTCCCTTTTTAATCTCTTCTTTCTACTCCACCCATTCTCAGGACTGCTTCACCCTTTCCTCATCCCCAGGCACTCACTCACCTGCTTTCTGTCACTATGGATTAGTTTATATTTTCTAGAATTCTGTATAAATGAAATTATAAAGTACAGTATGTACTTTAAAAAATTTTCATTTTTGATTATTATGGAGACATAGGTTGTACATATTTATGGGGTACAAGTACATTGCTACAAGCATACAATGTGTAATGATCAAATCATGGTAGCTGGAGTATCCATTACCTTAAGTTTTGATCATTTCTTTATATTAAGAGCATTTCAGTTCTAATCTTTTAGTTGTTTTGAAATATACAATAAATTATTAACTATAGTCACCCTATTGTGCTATGAAACAATAGATCTTATTCCTTCTATCTGTCTTTTTGTACCCATTAGCCAACTCCTCTTTATCCTCCTGTCCCACTACCCTTCCCAGTTTCTGGTAACCATCATTCTACTGCCTATCTCCATGAGTTTTTTTTTTTTTTTTTTTTGCAGCTCTCACATATAAGTGAGAACATGTGATATTTGTCTTTCTGTGCCTGGCTTATTTCATTTAACATGATGTTCTGTTCCATCCATATTGTAAATGACAGGATTTCATTCTATTTTATGGCTGAATAATGTTCTATTGTGTCTATGTACCACATTTTTAAAAATCTACTCATCCATTAATGGGTACTTGGGTTAATTCCGTATCTTGACTGCAATGAACATGGGAGTGTAGATATGTCTTCTATATATTGATTTTCTTTTTTTCTTTGGGTATATATCCAGTGGTGGTAGTTTTATTTTTATTTTTAGCTTTTTGAGGAACCTCTGTATTCTTCTTCTACAGACAGGGGCTCTACTAATTTACATTCCTGCAAATGGTTGTACTTTTTTTTTTTTGGACTGGTTTCTTTTAACATGATTATTTGGAGCTTCATTTATGTTGGTATATGTAGCAATAATTCATTTATTCTCATTACTGAGTAGTATCTCATTGCATGGAATTTGTTTATCCAGTCACTTCTTAAACATTTAGGTTGTTTCTACTTTTTAGCTATTATAAAACTGGCCTGAATATTTGTGTACTACCATCTTTGTATGGATATATGCTTTTGTTCTTGGGACTCATCTCACTTCGGTCATGATGTATTACTCTTTTTATATGTT
Source organism: Mandrillus leucophaeus (assembly GCF_000951045.1). Taxonomy (NCBI): domain Eukaryota; kingdom Metazoa; phylum Chordata; class Mammalia; order Primates; family Cercopithecidae; genus Mandrillus; species Mandrillus leucophaeus. The sequence continues at coordinate 1,541 of NW_012102943.1, read as the reverse complement.
ATTAGACTAAATATGCTAAAAGTTGGTTAAGAATTTTTGTATCCATGTTCACAAAGGATATTGGTAGTTTTTCTTCATGTTATGTCTTCATCTGGTTTGAGTATTACGGTAATGCTTGCCTCACAAAATGAGATGAGAAGTATTCTCTTCTATTTAGTTTCCTAAAGAGTTTGTGTATAATTGGTATTGTTTCTTAAGTGTTTGGTAGAATTTATCATTGAAGCCATCTTGGGCCTGGAGCTTTCATTTGGGAACATTTTGAATTGTAAGTCCAATTTGTTTAATAGCTACATGGCAATTCAGCTTATCTATTTCTACATGAACAAACAAAGTAGCTGTGTCTCTCAAGGAATTTATCCTTTTCATCTGAATGACCTTTGTTTTTGGTATAAAGCTTTTATAATATTCTGCTATTTTCCTTTTAATACCTGTAGAATGACTCAGTAATGATGTCACTTCTTTTGCTCCTGATTTTGGTAATTTGTGTCTTCTGTCCTTTTTCTTTGATCACTCTGGCTGAAGGTATATCAATTTTATTGATCTTTTAAAAGAGCTAACTTTTAATTTTATTGGTTTTCTCTATTGTTTTCTGTTTCTTTGATTTCTACTCTGGTCTTTTTTTTCTAGTTTCTTATAGTAGAAACTGAGATAATTGATTTTCTCTTTTTCTACTATAGATATTTTGTGCTATATATTTTCCTCTAAATATCATGTTAGTGATACCCTATAGATTTTGATATGTTGTGGTTTCAATCTCATTCAGTTAAAGTATTCATAGTAACTTCCTATGTGATAGCTAATTTCCTTTTTAATTTTTTCGTTGACCCATGAGTTTTTTAAGATACAATATTAATTACTTTTTAGATATTTATTTTCCGGTTATCTTTGTTATTTATTTCTGATTTAATTCCATTGTTTTCAGAAAACATACCTTATATGACTTGAATCTTTTAAAATCTCTTTTGATTTGCTTTATGGCCCACTGTATGCTCTATCTTGAAACATATTCTCTGTGTACTGAAGAGAACATGTTATTCTGGTTTTGGGTATCAGTGTCAATTAGATCAAATCGTTTAATAGCTTCGTTCATCTATATTCTTACTAAATTTAAGTCTGCTTTTTGCTTTGCTTGTTCTACAAATTGTTGTTTAATTTTAATAAGGGTATGAAACTCTGTGGATTAATCTATTTCTCTTTGCAGTTCTATACATTTCTGCTTTATGTATTTTGAAGATGTATTACTAAACATGTAAATGTTTTGGATTGTTATTTTCTATTAATGAATCTATCCCTTTATTATTTTGAAGTGGCCTTATTTATCCCCAGTAATATTCTTTGCTTTAGAATATATTTTGTCTGATATTAATATAATGATCCTAGGTTTCTTTTGATTAATGTTAGCATGGTATGTCCTAATCCATCCTTTTTTTTTTTTTTAACTTTTTTTTTATTATTATTATACTTTAAGTTCTAGGGTACATGTGCATAACGTGCAGGTTTTTACATATGTATACTTGTGCCATGTTGCTGTGCTGCACCCA
>NW_012102942.1:7612-7973 GCF_000951045.1 Mandrillus leucophaeus | reverse complement strand
CCCTCCTTAGAACTGTGAGGACAATTCCTCCCTTAGATCCGGGCGGGACGATTCCTTCCTTAGAACTCTGCAGGACACAGAGATCTCGGCCACCTACCTGCCGCATGCCGCAGCGTTAACTTGGAATGCAGGCCACCGTCCGGGACTTGTGTCTCGGCCCCTGTGGATACTCAGGGCCCCTGGAGTCTCAAGACCCTAACCAAGGTCCTGTGTGGGTGTGGGAGCCGCGAAGGTCCCGGGCTACCGTGACAGGGCTGAGACTCTCGGCAAGTTCCCAGCTCCCCAGGGGGTTTAGGTCACAGGTCACAGGTGGGGCCGGGGTGTTGGCAGGAGGGTCACGAGCTTCCCCACTGGGGGCATC
>NW_012102942.1:0-607 GCF_000951045.1 Mandrillus leucophaeus | reverse complement strand
TCTTCCTTCTCCCCCGTCCACACTCCTCTTCCTTCTGCCCCGTCCACACTCGTCTTCCTTCTCCCGTGTCCACACTCCTCTTCCTTCTCCCCCCTCCACACTCCTCTTCCTTCTCCTCTGTCCACACTCTTCCTTCTCCCACATCTACACTCCTCTTCCTTCTCCCCCGTCCACGCTCGTCTTCCTTCTCCACCATCCACACTCGTCTTCCTTCTCCCCAGTCCACACTCCTCTACCTTCTCCCGCGTCCACACTCCTCTTCCTTCTCCCGCGTCCACACTCCTCTTTCTCCCCCGTCCACACTCGTCTTCCTTCTCCCCCATCCACACTCCTCTTCCTTCTCCCCCGTCCACACTCCTCTTCCTTCTCCCCTGTCCACACTCGTCTTCCTTCTCCCCCGTCCACACTCCTGTTCCTTCTCCCCCGTCCACACTCCTGTTCCTTCTCCCCCGTCCACACCCCTCTTCCTTCTCCCCCGTCCACACCCCTCTTCCTTCTCCCCCGTTCACACTCCTCTTCCTTCTCCCCCGTTCACACTCCTCTACCTTCTCCCCCGTCCACACTCCTCTTCCTTTTCCCCCGTCCACACCCCTCTTCCTTCTCCTCT
>NW_012102941.1:8861-9934 GCF_000951045.1 Mandrillus leucophaeus | reverse complement strand
CCAGCTAATTTTTGTGTTTTTAGTAGAGGCAGGGTTTCACCACATTGGCCAGGATGGTCTTGAACTCGTGACCTCAGGTGATCCACCTGCATTGGCCTCCCAAAGTGCTGGGATTACAGGTGTGAGCCACCACACCTGGCCTGAAAATAATTTTTAAGATGGTGAAAGTTTTCTTTCTTTAATCATTGTTGTTTGTGGCCTTGCTTTTAGAAATTATAGATTATATTTAAAGTTTTTTTTTTTTTTTTCAATTGAAGAGAAGGGTCAGAAGTACAGAAGGCTAGGCTGGGCATGGTGACTCACTCCTGTAATCCCAGCACTTTGGAGGCTGAGGCGGGCTGATCGCGTGAGGTCAGGATTTCGAGAGCAGCCTGGCCAACATGGTGAAACCCTGTCTCTACTAAAAATACAAAATTAGCCGGGTATGGTTATGCCTGCCTGTAATCCCAGCTACTCAGGAGGCTGAGGCAGGAGTATCGCTTGAACCCGGGAGGTGGAGGTTGCAGTGAGCTGAGATCGTGCCATTGCACTCCAACCTGGTTGACAGAGTGAGACTCCACCTCAAAAAAAACACAAAAGTACAGAAGACTGATGAAGAGGAATTGTTACTGAATGATTGTCCAAGACACAAAAGGAAATACTTCTATTTTCACATGATTGTCAAATACTCACTGTCACTAGTTTTAAAAAAAGACTTTGTAACAATTTTTACTTGTCAATTAAAAAAAAAATGAACAAAAAAAAAGGACTTGTGGATATGCCAGAGGCCCCGCCTTACTTTGTGTTGAATCTCTCCTCAAGAGGTCCTCAGACTTGTGCTTTATAGAAACTAGAATAGTATGATTGGCCCTCAGCATCCACAGGTTCCACATCTGTGGATTCAACCAAATACTCTGAAAATATTTAGAAAACAACAACAATAAAAATAACACAGGCTAGGCACGGTGGCTCACGCCTGTAATCCCAGCACTTTGGGAGGCTGAGGCGGGCGGATCATCTGAAGTCAGGAGTTTGAGACCAGCGTGGCCAACATGATGAAACCTTGTCTCTACTAAAAATACAAAAATTAGCCA
>NW_012102941.1:5303-6721 GCF_000951045.1 Mandrillus leucophaeus | reverse complement strand
GTGGCTCACACCTGTAATCCCAGCATTTTGGGAAGCCAAAGTGGGAAGATTGCTTGAGGCTAGGAGTTTGAGACCAGCCTGGGCAACAAAGAGACTCTATCTCTACAAAAATTAGCTGAGTGTAGTGGTGTGCACCTGTATAGCTACTCGGGAGGCTGAAATGGGAGGATCACTTGAGCCCAAGAGTTTGAGATTGTAGTGAACTGTGATCACGCTCACTCCAGTCTGGGTGACAGAGCAAGACTCTGTCTAAATAAATAAATAAAGTATTTCTTACGAAGTTTCTGTTTATGGCAACATGATAACTGGAGTGTAGTATGCACTGTAGATGTTGCTTGATAATTTTTATCACTTGATCAGAAGTTGGCGAGCTTTTTCTATAAAGAGCCAGAGACAAAATATTTAAGGCTTTGCAAGTTACCTGTTCCCTGTTGCAGCCACCAGCTCTGCCACTGTGGTGTGAAAGCAGCCAGAGACAATGTATAAACCAATGAGTATGATATTTTCAATGAATCTTTATTCATAAAAACAGATGGTGGGGCACATTTTTCCTGTGGGCTGTAGTATGCCTGTCTGTCCTTGATGTGGTTTGCTCTAACCTTTCAAGTAAAAATGTGTCCTTTTTCTTTTTCTTTTTATTGTCTTTATGAATTTATCTTGTTTTTAAAAAAATATTGATTGCTGGTGTTCTGATTCTTTCATTTGCCAACCTTAATTTCTCTGAGCTCCAAGTTCCTCACCTGCAATAATGATCTCCCAGGGTCATATTTTAGATGAAGTGAGGTAATTTATGCAAAAGCATCTGGCATGGGGTTTAGCACACAGTAGTTTCTGAGAACATAGGCTTTTTATTTATTCATTTTTTTAATAGAAAAGTATATAAAAAAACTTACAATCCAACTACTTCTGTAGTCCTTTTTGATACTGAAATAAAAATAAAAACATTCATTTGCCAACAAAATGTGAACAGTTTAAAAGGACCTTAAATGAAAAATAAAAGCCTCCTATCTCTGCCTTCCTCATTTCTCCTCTACATAGTAACCATCTTAATCTTTTTGTTTTTTTAAGAGACAAGTTCTCACTCTCTTACCCAGGCTGCAGTGCAGTGACCAATCACAACTTGCTGCATCCTCGAACTCTGAGCTCAAGGGATCCTCCTGCCTCAGCTTCCCAAGTAGCAAGGGCTACAGGTGTGCACCACCTTGCTTGGCCAGTTTTTAAGATTTTTTTGCAGAGATGGGGTCTTGCTATCTTGCCCAGGCTGGTCTGGAACTCTTGGGCTCAAGCCTTCCTCCTCCCTCCGCCTCCCAAAGTGCTGAGATTACAGGTGTGAGCCAACGCGCCTGACTAACCTTTTTTTTTTTAGACAAATATTTTGGATACTACATCAAGTATATATTCTTTTTTTTTTTTTTTTT
>NW_012102941.1:0-478 GCF_000951045.1 Mandrillus leucophaeus | reverse complement strand
GCCCAGCTAATTTTTGTATTTTTAGAAGAGATGTGGTTTCACCATGTTGGCCAGGCTGGTCTCAAGTCATCCACCTACCTCAGCTTCCCGAAGTGCTGGGATTATAGGTGTGAGCCACTGCACCCTGCCTCTCCTAGGTATTTTGAAAGACACAATAAATTATTTTTAACTGTTGTCACCCTACTGTGCTATCTAACAGAAGTTATTCCTTCAACATACCTGTATGGTTGTACCCATTAATTGACCTCTTTTTATCTTTACTTCCTCTCGACCCTTCCCAGGCTCTGGTAGCCATCATTCTGCCCTTACCTCTGTGAGATAAACTTCTGTAGCTCCTACATATGAGTGAGAACATACAGATATATCTTTATCTTTAAATTTGAAATTCTGTTAAAATACATAAACCACATAGCATAGATTCTAAAATATGTTTTGTTGTGGAGAAGCACTTTGCTGGTTGGAACTAAGGTTTGGCAAC
>NW_012102940.1:48460-64502 GCF_000951045.1 Mandrillus leucophaeus | reverse complement strand
ATTCCCTTCCCCCTTGCGCTTCCCAGGTGAGGCGATGCCTCGCCCTGCTTCAGCTCTCGCTGGTCGGGCAGCAGCAGCTGACCAGTACCGATCGTCCGGCACTCCCCAGTGAGATGAACCCAGTACCTCAGTTGAAAATGCCGAAATCACCGGTCTTCTGTGTCGCTGGCGCTGGGAGTTGGAGACTGGAGCTGCTGCTATTCGGCCATCTTGCTCCGCCCCAAAAAGATATGTTTAGATAAAAACTTGATAGAGGCTTTCTGAGAAACTGCTTTGTGATGTGTGCATTCCACTCAGGGAGCTATACATCTTTTCTCATAAGGCAGTGTTTGAACACAGTTCCTGTAAAACTGAAAAAGTAGTATTTCGGAGTGCATGGAAGACTACAGTGAAAAGTGAAATGTCGTCAAATAAAACCGGGAAAGAAGGATTCGAAGAAACTGCTCTCTGACACGTACATTCATTTCAGAGAGTTAAAGTTTACTCTACATTTCCCAATTTGGAAAGTCTGTCTTTGAGGATTCTGCGAATGGATATTAAGTGGCGACCGGAGGCCTGTGGCAAGGAAGGAAATATCTTTCGTTGAAAACTGGAGAGAAGCTTTCTGAGCAACTGCTTTGTGATGTGTATATTCATCTCATAGAGTTAAATAGTTCTTTGGATTGATCAGTTTGAAATCACTCTTTCAGTGGAACCTGAGAAAGGACATTTGGGAATGCTCTTAAGAATATGCTGAAAAAGAAATATCCTCCGATAAAAACCAGAAGGAAGCTTTCTGTCAAACTGCTCTGTGTCATGTGAATTCCACTTTCACAGTTAACCTTCTGTTTTCATTGAGCAGTATTCCAACACTGGTTTAGATTAGTCAGCTAAGGAATACTCGGGAGTGCTTCGAGGCTTATGGTGAAAACGGAAATATCTTCAGATAGAAACTGGACAGAAGATTTCCGAGGAGCTGCTTTGTGACATGTGCATTCCACTCACAGAGTAATGCATTTCTTTTCCTAGAGAATTGGGGTATCCGTTTTCAAAAAAAGCTACCAAGGGACATTTGGGAGTGTATGGACGGCTATGGTGAAAAAGGAAATATCCTCAGACAAAAACTGGAAAGAAGCTTTCTGTGAAACTGCTTTGTGATAGATACGTTTATTCATTTCACATAGATAAAACTGTCTTTCTATTATGCGGTTTTGAAACGCCATCATGGACGAATTCATTAAGGGACTTTCGGGAGCACATTCAGGCCTATGATGAAAAAGGAAATATCTTCAGATGAAAACTGGAGAGAAGCTTTCTGAGAAATTGCTTTGTGATATGTGTATCCACTCAGGGAGTTGTACCTCTTTTCTCATAAGGCAGTGTTTGAACACTGTTCCTGTAAAACCGAAAAAGTGATATTTCAGAGCACATTGAAGACTATGGCAAAAAGTGAAATATTCTCAAAAAAAAAAAAAAAACCCAGAAAGAAACGTTCCAAGAAACTTCTCTCTGAAATGTGCATTCACTTCACAGAGTTAAAGCTTACTCTACGTTGCCCAGTTTGGAAACTCTCTCCTTGAGGAATCTGTAAAGGGATATTAAGTGGCACCCGGAGGCTTTTGATGAGCAAGGAAACAACTTCCGATGAAAATTGGAGAGAGGTTTCTGAGCAACTACTTTGTGATGTGTGTATTCATCTCATAGAGTTAAACCATTCTTTGGATTGAACGCTTTGAAATCACTGTTTTTGTGGAATCTGGGGATGGATATTTGGGAACGCTCCTTAGAATATGGAGAAGGAAATATCCTCAGGTAAAATCCAGAAGGAAGCGTGTTTAGCATGTGAAAGATATTCGGGAGTGCTTTGAGGCTTACAGTGAAAAAGGAAATATGTTCAGACCAGAACCGGAAAGGAGCTTTCCAAGGAACTCCTTTGTGACGTGTGCATTCCACTCACAGTGTTATACCTCTCTACTCAAACAGCATCTGGGAAACCCTTTTGGAAAAAAAGGTGCCAAGTGATATTCAGGAGCATGGTGATGCCCACAGCGAAAAGAGAAATAGGCTCAGACAGAAACTGGAAAGAAGCTTTCTATGAAACTGCTCTGTGATATGTGTATTCATATCACATAGATAAAGTTTTCTTTACATTTGGCAGCTTGGAAAGTCAGTCATGGACGGATCTGCAAAGGGACATTCGGGAGCACATTCAGGTATATGGTGATAAAGGAAATATCATCAGATATAAACTGAAAAGAAGCGTTCTGTGAATCTGCTTTTTGCTATGTTTATTTATCTCACATAGATAAAAGTTTCTTTACATTATGCAGTTGGAAACTCCGTCATGGATGGATCTGCAAAGGGATATTCGGGATGACATTCAGGCCTATCATGAAAAAGGAAATGTCTTCCGAAGAAAACTGGAGAGAAACTTTCTGAGCAACTGCTTTGTGAGGTGATGTGCGTATTCATGTCATAGAGTTAAACCATTCTTTGGATTGAGCAGTTTGAAATCACTGTTTCTGTGGAATCTGAGGAAGGACATTTGCGAATGCTCTTTAGAATATGGAGAAAGAAATATCTTCTGATAGAAATCAGAAGGAAACTTTCTTTGAAACTGCTGTGTGTCATGTGAAATCCTCTCCCTCAGTTAACCTTCTTTTTTCATTCAGCAGTTTTCTAACACTGTTTGTGTTTAGGGTGTGAGACGATGTTGGGGAACTCCTTGAGGCTTTCGTTGAAAAAGGAAATACGTTCAGATAGAAGGTGGAGAGAAGCTTTCCGAGGAATTGCTTTGTGACCTGTGCATTCCACTCACAGTGTTATACCTCTCTTCTCATACAGCATCGGGGAAACCCTTTTGGAGAAAAAGGCACCAAGGGATATTCGGGGGCATATTAACGCCCATGGTGAAAAGGGAAATAGCCTCAAACAAAAACTGGAAAGAAGCTTTCTGTGAAACTTCTCTGTGATATGTGTATTCATGTCACATAGATAAAGCTTTCATTACATTACGCAGCTTGGAAACTCTGTCAAGGGCGGATCCGCAAAGGGACATTCGGGAGCACATTCAGGAATGTAGTAAAAAAGGAAATAACTTCAGATAGAAACTGGAAAGAAGCTTTCTGTGAATCTGCTTTTTGCTGTGTTTATTCATCTCACATAAATAAACCTTTCTTTACATTACTGAGCTTGGAATCTCCGTCATGGACGAATCCGCGATGGGATATTCAGGATTACATTCAGGACTATGGTGAAAAAGGAAATATCTTCAGATAAAAACTGGAGAGAAGCTTTCTGAGAATCTGCTTTGTGATGTGTGCATTCATCTCATAGAGTTAAATCATTCTCTGGATTGAGCAGTTTGAAATCACTGTGGAACCGGAGAAAGGACATTTGGGAATGCTCTTTAGAATATGGTGAATAAGAAATACCCTCAAATAAAAACCAGAAGGAAACCCTCTCTGAAACTGCTCTGTGTCGTGTTAATTTCACTTGCAGAGTTAAGCTTCTCTTTTCATTGAGCAGTATTTTAACACTGTTTTTGTTTAGTCTGTGAAGGGATATTTAGGAGCACTTTGAGGCTTATGGTGAAAACGGAAATATCTTCAGATAGAAACTGGAGAGAAGCTTTCCGAGGAACTACTTTGTGACGTGGGCATTTCACTCTCCAAGTTACACCTTTCTTCTCTTAGAGAGTCAGGGAATCCCTTTTGGAGAAAAAGCTACCAAGAGGCATTCAGAAGTATGGACGGCTATGGTGAAAAAGGAAATATGCTCAGACAAAAACGGGAAAGAAACTTTCTGTGAAACTGCTTTGTGATAGATATGTTTATTCATCTCACGTAGATAAAACTTTCATTTTATTACGCGGTTTGAAAACTCCGTCATGGACGGATCCACGAAGGAACATTCGGGAGCACATTCACGTCTGCTCGCACACTGAAGCTACACTTTTCCTTGAGCAGTATTCTACCACTGTTTTTGTTTAGTTTGCGAAGGGATATTTGGGAGCGCTTTGAGGCTTACAGTTAAAAAGGAAATATCTTCAGATAGAAACTGGAGAGAAGCTTTCCGAGGAGCTGCCTTGTGACGTGTGCATTGCACTCACAGAATTATACCTTTCTTCTCATAGAGGATTGGGGAATACCTTGGAGAAAAGGCTACCAAGTGACATTCGGGAGTATAGGGATGGCTATGGTGAAAAAGGAAATATCCTCAGACAAAAACTGGAAAGAAGATTTCTGTGAAACTGCTTTGTGATAGATATATTTATTCATCTCACATAGGTAAAACTTTCCTTATATTATGCAGTTTGGAAACTCCATCATGGACGGATCCACGAAGGGACATTCGGGAGCACATTCAGGTCTATGGTGAAAAAGGAAGTATCTTGAGATAATAACTAGAGAGAAGTTTTCTGAGAAACTGCTTTGTGATGTGTGCATTCCACTCTGGGAATTACCCTTCTCTTCTACTAAAGCAGTGTTTGAACACTGTTCCCGTAAAACAGAAAATGTGATATTGAAGCGCATTGATGATTGTGGCAGAAAGTGAAATATCCTCAAATAAAACCCAGAAAGAAGCATTCCAAGAAACTGTTCTCTGATATGTGCATTCATTTCACAGAGTTAAAGCTTTCTCTATGTTGCCCAGTTTGGAAACTCTGTCTTTTAAGAATCTGTGAGGGGATAATTAGTGGCACCCGGAAGCCTGTGGTGAGTAACCAAATGTCTTCCGATGAAAATTAGAGGAAAGTTTTCTGAGCAACTGCTTTGTGATGTGTGTATTCATCTCATAGTGTAAAACCATTCTTTGGATGGAGCAGTTTGAAATCACTGCTTCTGTGGAATCTGATTAAGGACATTTGGGAATGCTCCTTAGAATATGCAGAAAGAATTATCCTCAGAAGGAAGCTTTGGGTGAAATTGCTATGTGTCGTGTGAATTCCTCTCACTCAGTTAAGCTTTTCTTTTCATTCAGCAGTTTTCTAACGCTGTTTATGTTTAGCATGCGAAGGCATATTCGGGAGCGCTTTGAGGCTTATGGTGAAAAAGGCACTATGTTCAGATAGAAAACGGAGAGAAGCTTTCTGAGGAACTGCTTTGTGACGGGTACATTTCACTCACAGGGTTATACCTTTCTTTTCATAGAGGATTTGGGAATCCCTTTTGGAGAAAAAGCTACCAAGGGACATTCGGAAGTATATGTATGGTTATTGTGAAAAAGGAAATATCCTCAGAGAAAAACTGGAAAGAAGCCTCCTGTGAAACTGCTTTGTGATATATATGTTTATTCATTTCACATAGATAAAACTTTTTTATATTAAACAGTTTGGAAACTCCTTCATGGACGGACCTGAGAAGGGAAATTCAGTAGCACATTCAGGCCTGTGGTTAAAATGGAAATATCTTCCGATAAAAACTGGAAAGAGGCTTTCTGAGAAACTGCTTTGTGATATGTGTATTCCCCTCAGGGAGTTATACCTCTTTACCATAAGGCAGTGTATGAACACCATTCCTGTAAAAACAAAAAAGTGATAATTCGGAGCGCATTGAAGACTATGGCAAAAAGTGAAATATCCTCAAATAAAACCCAGGAAGAAGCATTTCAAGAAACTGTTCTCTGACATGTGCATTCATTTCATAGAGTTAAAGCTTATTCTACATTTCCCAGTTTGGAAAGTCTGTCTTTGAAGAATCTGTGAAGGGATATTAAGTGGCACCCGGAGGTCTGTGGTAAGGAAATGTCTTCCGTTGAAAACTGGAGAGAAGCTTTCTGAGCAACTTCTTTGTGATGTATGTATTCATCTCATGGAGTTAAATCATTCTTTTAATAGAGTAGTTTGAAATCCCTGTTTCTGTGGAATCTGTAAAAGGACATTTGGGAATGCTTTTTAGAGTATGCTGAAAAAGAAATACCCTCCGATAAAAACCAGAAGAAAGCTTTCTGTGAAACTGCTCTGTGTCGCGGGAACTCTGCTCGCACAGTTAAGATTCTCTACTCATTGTGCAGCATTCTAACACTTTTTTTGTTTAGTCTCCGAAGGGATATTCAGGAGTGCTTTGAGGATTATGGTGAAAAAGGAACTATCTTCAGATAGAAACTGGAGAGAAGCTTTCCGAGGAGCTGCTTTGTGATGTGTGCATTCCACTCACAGAGTTAAGCCTTTCTTTTCATGGAGGATTGGGGAATCCCTTTTGCAGAAAAAGATACCAGGGGACATTCGGGAGTATAGGGATGGCTATGATGAAAAAGGAAATATCCTCAGAGAAAAACTGGAAAGAAGATTTCTGTGAAACTGCTTTATGATAGATATGTTTATTCATCTCACATAGATAAAACTTTCCTTATATTATGCAGTTTGCAAACTCTGTCATCAACGGAACTGTGAAGGGACATTTGGGAGCACATTCAGGCCTATGGTGAAAAAAGAGATATCTTCAGATAAAAACTGGAGAGAAGCTTTCTGAGAAACTGCTTTGTGATGTGTGCATTCCACTCAGGGAGTTGTACCTCTTTTCTCTTAAGGCAGTGTTTGAACACTGTTCCTGTAAAACTGAAAAAGTAATATTTTGGAGCACATGGAAGACTATGGCAAAAAGTGAAATATCCTGAAATAAAACCCAGAAAGAAGCACTCCAAGAAACTGCTCTCTGACATGTGCATTCATTTCAGAGACTTACAGCTTACTCTACAGTTCCCAGTTTGGAAAGTCTGTCTTTGAAGATTCTGTGAAGGGATATTAAGTGGCTCCCGGAGAACGGTGGTTAGCAAAGAAATGTCTTCCGTTGAAAACTGGAAAGAAGCTTTTTGAGCAGCTGCTTGGTAATGTGTGTATTATTCTCATACAGTTAAATCATTCTTTGGATTGAAGAGTTTGAAATCACTGTCTCTGTGGAACCTGAGAAAAGAAATTTGGGAACGCTCTTTAGAATATGCTGAAAAAGAAATACCCTCAGATAAAAAACAAAAGGAAGCTTTTGTGAGACTCCTCTGTGTCGTGTGAATTCCTCTCACACCCTTCAGCTTGTCTTTCTACTGAGCAGTATTCTTACACTGTGTTTAGTCTGCGAAGGGATATTCGGGAGTCCTATAAGGCTTACGGTGAAAACGGAAATATCCTCAGATAGAAACTGGAGAGAAGCTTCCAGAGGAGTTGCTTTGTGACGTGTGCATTTCACTCACAGAGTTATACCTTTCTTTTCATAGAGGATTTGGGAATCCCTTTTGGAGAAAAAGCTACCAAGGGACATTCGAGAGCATATGTATGGTTATTGTGAAAAAGGAAATATCCTCAGAGAAAAACTGGAAAGAAGCTTTCTGTGAAACTGCTTTGTGATATATATATTTATTCATCTCACATAGATAAAACTTTATATTACGCAGTTTGAAAACTCAGTCATGGACGGATCCGACAAGGGAAATTCAGGAGCACATTCAGTCCTATGTTGAAAAAGGAAATATCTTCAGATAAAAACTGGAGAGAGGCTTTCTGAGAAACTGCTTGGTGATGTGTGCATTCCCTTCATGGAGTTATGCCTCTTTTCCATAAGGCTGTGTATGAACACCATTCCTGTAAAACCAAAAAAGTGATATTTCGGAATGCATTGAAGACTATGGTGAAAAGTGAAATATCCTCAACTAAAACACAGAAAGAAGCGTTCCAAGAAACTGCTGTCTGATATATGCATTCATTTCACAGAGTTAAAGCTTTCTTTATGTTGTCCAGTTTGGAAACTCTGTCTTTGAGGAATCTGCGAAGGGATATTAAGTAGTGATCGGAGGCCTGTAGCGAACAAGGAAATGTCTTCCTTTGAAAACTGGAGAGAAGCTTTCTGAGCAACTGCTTTGTGATGTGTGTATTCATCTCATGGAGTTAAATCATTCTTTGGATAGAGCAGTTGGAAATCCCTGTTTCTGTGGAATCTGTGAAAGGACATTTGGGGACCCTCTTTAGAATATGCTGAAAAAGAAATACCCTCAGATAAAAACTAGAGGTAAGTTTCCTGTGAAACTGCTCTGGATTGTGTGAATTCCACTCGCACAGTTAAGCTTCTCTTTTCATTGAACTGTATTGTACCGTTGTGTTTGTTTAGTCTGCGAAGGGATATTCGGTAGTACCTTGCTGTCTATGGTGAAATGGAAATATCTTCAGATAGAAACTGGAGAGAAGCTTTTTGAGGAGCTGCTTTGTGAGGTGCGCATTCCACTCACCGAGTTATACCTTTCTTTTCATGGAGGATTAGGGAATTCCTTCTGGGAAAAGGCTACCAGGGGACATTCGGGAGTATATGGATGGCTACGGTGAAAAAGGAAATATGCTCAGACAAAAACTGGAAAGAAGATTTCTGTGAAACTGCTTTGTGATAGATATATTTATTCATCTTATATAGATAAAACTTTATTTATATTACACAGTTTGAAAACTCCATCATGGACGATTCCGCGAAGGGATATTAATGATCACATTTGGGCCAATGGTGAAAAAGGAAATATCTTCAGATAAAAACTGGAGAGAAGCTTTCTGAGAAACTACTTTGTGATGTGCGCATTCCACTCACAGGGTTTTTCCTCTCTTCTCATACAGCATCGGAGAAACCCTTTTGGAGAAAAAGGTACCTAGTGATATTCCGGAGCACGTTGATACCTAAGGTGAAAAGGGAAACAGCCTCAGACAAAAACTGGAAAGAAGCTTTCTATGAAACTGCTCTTCGATATGTGTATTCACCTCACATAGATAAAAGCTTTCTTTACATTATGCAGTTTGGAAACTCTGTCATGGATGGATCCACGAAGGGACATTCTGGAGCACATTCAGGACTATGGTGTAAAAGGAAATATCTTCAGAAAAAAACTGGAAAGAAGCTTTATGTGGGTCGGCTTTTTGCTATGTTTATTCATCTCACATAGATAAAACTTTCTTTACATTACGCAGCTTGGAAACTCCGTCATGGATGGATCCGCGAAGGAATATTCGGGATCCCATTCGGGCCTATGGTGAAAAAGGAAATATCGTCAGATAAAAACTGGAGAGAAGCTTTCTGAGAAACTGCTTGTTGATGTGTGCATTCCACTCAGGGAGTTATACCTTCATTCTCACAAGGCACTGTTTGAACACTGTTCCTGTAAAACTAAAAAAGTGATATTCGGAGCACATTTAAGACTAGGGCAAAAAGTGAAATATTGTCCGATGAAACACAGAAAGAAGCATTCGAAGAAACTGTTCTCTGACATGTCCATTCATTTCACAGAGTTAAAGCTAACTCTACATTTCCCAGTTTGGAAAGTTGGTCTTTGAGGATTCTGCGAAGGAATATTAAGTGGCAACCGGAGGCCTGTGGCGAGCAAGGAACTGTCTTCCATTGAAAATTTGAGACAACCTTTCTGAGCATCCTTTTTGTGATGTTTGTGTTCATCTCATAGAGTTGAATCATTCTTTCGATTGAGCAGTTTGAAATCACTGTTTCTGTGGAATCTGAGAAAGGACATTTGGGACGCTCTTTAGAATATCCTGAAAAACAAAAAACCTCACACAGAAACCAGAAGGAAGGTTTCTGTGAAACTGCTTTGTGTTGCATTAATTCTGCCCACACAGTTAAGCTTCTCTTTTCATTGAGCAGTATTCTAACACTGTATTTTCAGTCTGTGAAGGGGTATTCTGGAGCGCTTTGAGGCTTATGGTGAAAAAGAAAATATCTTCAGAGAGAAACTGGATAGAAGCTTTCCGATAAGCTGCTTTGTGGCGTGTGCATTGCACTCACAGAATTATACCTTTCTTCTCATAGAGGATTGGGGAATCCCTTTTGAAGAAAAAGCTAACAAGGGACATTTGGGAGTATGTGGACGGCTATGGTGAAAAAGAAAATATCCTCAGAGATAAACTGAAAAGAAGATTTCTGTGAAACTGCTTTGTGATAGATATGTTTATTCATCTCACATAGATAAAACTTTCCTTATATTTCACAGTTTGGAAACTCCGCCATGGACAGATCCGTGAAGGGAGATTCAGGAGTACATCAGGCCTATGTCGAAAATGGAAATATCTTCATAATAAAACTGGAGAGAAGCTTTTTGAGAAACTGCTTTGCGATACGTGCATTCCACTTAGGGAGTTGTACCTCTTTTGTCATAAGGTAGTGTTTGAACACTGTTCCTGTAAAACCGAAAAAGTGATATTATGGAGCGCATTGAAGACTATGACAAATAGTGAAATATCCTGAAATAAAACCCAGAAAGAATCGTTCCAGCGAAATGCTCTCTGATATTTGCATTTGTTACACAGAGTTAAAGTTTACTCTACATTGCCCAGTTTGGAAACTCTGTCTTTGAGGAATCTGCAAACCGACATTACTTGGCTCCCGTAGGCCTGTTTCAAGCAAGGAAAACTGGAAAGAAGCTTGAAAACTGGAAAGAAGCTTTCTGAGCAGCTGCTTTGTGATGTGTGTATTCTTTTCATAGAGTTAAACCATTCTTTGGATTGAGCAGTTTGAAACCACTGTTTCTGTGGAACCTGAGAAAGGAAATATGGAAACGCTCTTTACAATATGCTGAAAAAGAAATACCCTCAGGTAAAAACCAGAAGGAAGCATTCTGTGAGACTCTTGTGTGTCGTGTGAATTCCAGTAACACATTTCAGCTTCTCTTCTCATTGAGCAGTATTCTAACACTGTTTTTCTTTAGTCTGTGAAGGGATATTCGGGATCACTTTGAGGCTTATGGTGAAAACAGAAATATTTTCTGATACAAACTGGAGAGAAGCTTTCCGAGGGGTTGCTTTGTGACGTTTGCAATCCACTCACAGAGTTACACCTTTCTTCTCATAGAGCAATGGGAAATCTCTTTTGGAGAAAAAGCTACCATGGGACGTTCAGGAGTTTATGGATCACTAAGGTGAAAAAGGAAATATCATCAGAAAAATCTGGAAAGAAGCTTTCTGTGAAACTGCTTTGTGATAGATAACCTTATTGATCTCACAGAGATAAAAACTTTTTACATTACGGAGTCAGAAACTCTGTCATGGACGGACCGTGAAGGCACATTCGGGAGCACATTCAGGCCAGTGGTGAAAAAGGAAATATCTTCAGATAAAAACAGGAGAGAAACTCTGAGAAACTGCTTTGTAATGTGTGCATTCCTCTCAGGGAGTTATACCTCTTTTCTTATAAGGCAGTGTTTGAACACTGTTTCTGTAAAACCGAAAAAGTTATATTTTGGAGCGTTTTAAAGCCTATGGCAAAAAGTGAACTATCCTCAAATAAAACCCAGAAAGAAGTGATCCAAGAAAATGCTCCCTTATATGTGCATTTATTTCAGAGAGATAAAGCTTACTCTACGTTGCCCAGTTTGGAAACTGTCTCTTGAGGAATCTGCAAAAGGATATTAAATGGCGTCTAGAGGCCTGTGGTGAGCAAGGAAATGTCTTCCATTGAAAATTGGAGAGAAGCTTTCTGAGCAACTGCTCTTTGACGTGTGTATTCATCTCATAGAGTTAAATCATTCTTTGGATTGAGCAGTTTGAAATCAGTGTTTCTGTGGAATCTGAGGAAGGACATTTGGGATGGTCCTTTGGAATACAGAGAAAGAAATATCCTAAAGTAAAAACCAAAAGGAAGTATTCTGTGAAACTGCTCTGTATGGTCTTAATTCGTCTCACTCAGATAAGCCTCTCTTTTCATTGAGCAGTTTTCTAACCCTGTTTATGTTTAATGTGTGAAGGGATATTCAGGAGTGATTTGAGGCTTACGGTGAAAAAGGAAATATGTTCAGACTGAAACTGGAGAGAAGCTTTCTGAGGAACTGCTTTGTGACGTGTGCGTTCCACTGACAGTGTTATACCTCTCTTCTCATACAGCATCGGGGAAACCCTGTTGGAGAAAAAGATACCAAGTGATATTCGAGAGCATGCTGTTGCCTATCATGAAAAGGGAAAGCCTCAGACAAAAACTGGAAAGAAGCTTTCTATGAAACTGCTCTGTGATATGCGTATTCATCTCACATAGATAAAGCTTTCTTTACATTACGAAGCTTGGAAACTCTGTCATGGACGGATCCACGAAGGGACACTCGGGAGCACATTCAGGACTATGGTGAAAAAGGAAATATCTTCAGATAAAAACTGGAAAGAAGATTTCTATGAATCTGCTTTTTGCTATGTTTATTCGTCTCACATAGATAAAGCTTTCTTTACATTACGCAGCTTAGAAACTCCGTCATGGATGGATCCGCAAAGGGATATTCGGAATCAAAATCGGGCCTATGGTGAAAAAGAAAATATCGTCAGATAAAAACTGGAGAGAAGCTTTCTGAGAAGCTGCTTGGTCATGTGTGCATTCCACTCAGGGAGTTTTACCTTTCTTCTCATAAGACACTGTTTGAACTCTGTTCCTGTAAAATTAAAAAAGTAATATTTGGAGCACATTGAAGACTATGTCAAAAAGTGAAATTTCGTCAAATGAAACCCAGAAAGAAGCATTCCAAGGAAATGCTCTGTGACATGTCCATTCATTTCTCAAAGTTAAAGCTTACTCTATATTTCCCAGTTTGGATAGTCTGTCTTTGAGGATCCTGCAAAGGGATATTATGTGGCAACTGGAGGCCTGTGGTGAGCAAGGAAATGTCTTCTGTTGAAAACTCAAGAGAAGCGTTCTGAGCAAGTGTTGTGTGATGTGTGTATTCGGCTGATAGAGTTAAAGCATGCTTTGGATTGAGCAGTTTGAAATCACTCTTTCTGTGGAACCTGAGAAAGGACCTTCGGGAACGCTCTTAAGAATATTCTGAAAAATTAATACCGTCAGATAAAAACCAGAAGAAAGCTTTCTGTGACACTGCCCTGTTTCGTGTGAATTCCACTCGCACAGTTACCTTTTCTTTTCATTGGGCAATATTCTAACATGATTTTTGTTTAATCTGTGAAGGGATATTCCGGAGCACTTTGAGGCTTACAGTGAAAAAGGAAATATCTTAAGATAGAAACTTGAGAGAAGTTTTCCAAGGAGCTGCTTTGTGACGTGTGCATTCCACTCATGGAATTATACCTTTCTTCTCATAGAGGATTGGGGAATCGCTTTTGGAGAAAAAGCTACCAAGGGACATTCGGGAGTACAGAGACGGCAATGGTGAAAAAGGAAATATCCTCAGACAAAAACTAGAAGGAAGATTTCTTTGAAGCTGCTTTGTGATAGATATGTTTATTCATTCACATAGATAAAACTTTCCTTATATTACGCAGTTTGAAAACTCTGTCATGGATGGATCAGAGAAGGGACATTCAGGAGCACATTCAGGCTTACGGTGAAAAAGAAGATATCTTCAGATAAAAACTGGAGAGAAGCTTTCTGAGAAACTGCTTTGTGATGTGCGCATTCCACTCAGGAGTTATAACTCTTCTCTCATAAGGGAGTGTTTGAACACTGTTCCTGTAAAACCAAAAAAGTAATATTTCAGAGCACATGGAAGACTATGGCGAAAAGTGAAATATCCTGAAATAAATCCCAGAAAGAAGCGTTCAAAGAAACTACTCTCTGACGTGTGCATTCATTTCAGAGAGCTAAAGCTTACTCTACATTTCCCAGTTTGGAAAGTCTGTCTTTGAGGATTCTCCGAATAGATATTAAGTGGTGACTGGAGGCCTGTGGCGAGAAAGGAAATGTCTTCCGTTGAATACTGGAGAGAAGCTTTCTGAGCAACTGCTTTGTGGTGTGTGTATTCATCTCATAGAGTTAAATCATTCTTTGGATTGAGGAGTTTGAAATCACTCTTTCTGTGAAACCTGAGAAAGGACATTTCGGAATGCTCTTAAGAATGCGCTGAAAAAGAAATATCCTCCGATAAAAACCAGAAGGAATCTTTCCGTGAAACCGCTCTGTGTCATGTGAATTTCACTCGCACAGTTAAGCTTCTGTTTTCATTGAGCAGTATTCTAACACTGTTTGAGTTTAGTCAGCTAAGGGAAACTCGGGAGGGCTTTGAGGCTTATGGTGAAAATGGAAATATCTTCAGATAGAAACTGGAGAGAAGCTTTCTGAGGAGCTGCTTTGTGAGTGCGCATTCCACTCACAGAGTTATAATTTTCTTCTCATAGAGGATTGGGGAATCCCTTTTGGAGAAAAAGCTACCAGGGGACATTAGGGTGTATATGGACGGCTATGGTGAAAAAGGAAATATCCTCAGACAAAAACTGGAAAGAAGCTTTCTGTGAAACTGCTTTGTGATGGATATGTTTATCCATCTCACATAGATAAAATTTTCTTTCTGTTTCGCAGTTTGGAAACGCCGTCATGGACAGATTCGCGAAGAGACATTCGGGAGTACATTCAGGTCAATGATGAAACAGGAAATATCTTCAGATAAAAACTGGAGAGATGCTTTCTGAGAAACTGCTTTGTGAGGTGTGCATTCCACTAAGGGAGTTATTCCTTTTTTCTCATATGGCAGTGTTTGAACACTGTTCCTGTAAAACCGGAAAAGTGATATTTTGGAGCACATTGAAGACTATGGCAAAAAGTGAAATATCCTCAAATAAAACACAGAAAGAAGCGTTCCAAGAAATTGATTACTTATATGTGCATTCATTTCACAGAGATAAAGCTTCCTCTACATTGCTCAGTGTGGAAAATCTGTCTTTGAGGAATCTGCGAGGGGATATTAAGTGACGCCCAGAGGCCTGTGTTGAGCAAGGAAATCTCTTCCATTGAAAACTGTAGAGAAGCTTTGTGAGCAAATTCCTGTCATGTGTGTTTTCATCTCATAGAGGTAAATCATTCTTTGGATTGAGCAGTTTGAAATCACTGTTTCTGTGGAACCTGAGAAAGGACATTTGGAAATGCTCTTTAGAATATGTTGAAAAAGAAATACCCTCAGATAAAAACCAGAAGTAAGCTTTCTGTGAAACTGCTCTGGATAGTGTGAATTCCACTCACACAGTTGAATTTCTCTTTTCATTGAGCAGTATTTTACCATTGTATTTGTTTAGTCTGTGAAGGGATATTCAGCAGCGCTTTGAGGTTTATGGTGAAAACAGAAATATCTTCAGATAGAAACTGGAGAGAAGCTTTCCGAGGAGTTGCTTTGTGACCTGTGCATTCCACTCACAGAGTTCTACCTTTCTACTCATAGAGGATTCGGGAATCACTTTTGGAGAAAAAGCTACTGACGGACATTCGGGAGTATATTGGCGGCTATGGTGAAAAAAGAATTATGCTCAAACAAAAACTGGAAAGAAGCTTTCTGTGAAACTGCTTTGTGATAGATATGTGTATTCCTCTCACATAGATAAAACTTTCTTTATATAATGCAGTTTGGAAAAACGGTGATGGACGGATCCGCAAAGGAACATTCGGGAGCACAATCAGCACTATGGTGAAAATGGAAATATATTCAAATAAAAACCGGGGAGAAGCTTTCTGAGAAACTGCTTTGTGATGTGTGCATTCCACTCGGGGAGTTATACTTTTTTTCTCATAAGGCAGTGTTTGAACACTCTTCCTGTAAAGCAGAAAAGGTGATCTCTCGAAGCCCATTGAAGACTATGGCAAAAAGTAAAATATCCTCAAATAAAACCCAGAAGGAAGCATATCAAGAAACTGCTCTCCGATATGTGCATTCATTTCACAGAGTAAAAGCTTACTCTACATTACCCAGTTTGGAAACTCGATCTTTGAGGAATTAGGGACGGGATATTAAGTGGCACCCAGAGGCCTGTGGTGAGCAAGGAAACGTCTTCCGATGAAAACTGGAGAAAAGCTTTCTGAGAACCTGCTTTGTGATGTGTGCATTCCACTCAGGGAGTTATACCTTTCTTCCCATAAGGCACTGTTGAACAGTGTTCCTGTAAAACTAAAAAAGTGATATTCGGAGCACATTGAAGACTATGGCGATAAGTGAATTGTCAAATAAAACTCAGAAAGAAACATTCCAAGCAACTGCTCTCAGACATTCCTTTCATTTCACAGATTTAAAGCTTACTGTACATTTCCCAGTTTGGAATGTCTGTCTTTGAGGATTCTGGGAAGGGATATTAAGTGGCAACTGGAGGCCTGTGGTGAGCAAGGAAATGTCTTCC
>NW_012102940.1:40137-48410 GCF_000951045.1 Mandrillus leucophaeus | reverse complement strand
AAATACCCTCAGATAAAAACCAGAAGTAAGCTTTCTGTGAAACTGCTCTGGATAGTGTGAATTCCACTCACACAGTTGAATTTCTCTTTTCATTGAGCAGTATTTTACCATTGTATTTGTTTAGTCTGTGAAGGGATATTCAGCAGCGCTTTGAGGTTTATGGTGAAAACAGAAATATCTTCAGATAGAAACTGGAGAGAAGCTTTCCGAGGAGTTGCTTTGTGACCTGTGCATTCCACTCACAGAGTTCTACCTTTCTACTCATAGAGGATTCGGGAATCACTTTTGGAGAAAAAGCTACTGACGGACATTCGGGAGTATATTGGCGGCTATGGTGAAAAAAGAATTATGCTCAAACAAAAACTGGAAAGAAGCTTTCTGTGAAACTGCTTTGTGATAGATATGTGTATTCCTCTCACATAGATAAAACTTTCTTTATATAATGCAGTTTGGAAAAACGGTGATGGACGGATCCGCAAAGGAACATTCGGGAGCACAATCAGCACTATGGTGAAAATGGAAATATATTCAAATAAAAACCGGGGAGAAGCTTTCTGAGAAACTGCTTTGTGATGTGTGCATTCCACTCGGGGAGTTATACTTTTTTTCTCATAAGGCAGTGTTTGAACACTCTTCCTGTAAAGCAGAAAAGGTGATCTCTCGAAGCCCATTGAAGACTATGGCAAAAAGTAAAATATCCTCAAATAAAACCCAGAAGGAAGCATATCAAGAAACTGCTCTCCGATATGTGCATTCATTTCACAGAGTAAAAGCTTACTCTACATTACCCAGTTTGGAAACTCGATCTTTGAGGAATTAGGGACGGGATATTAAGTGGCACCCAGAGGCCTGTGGTGAGCAAGGAAACGTCTTCCGATGAAAACTGGAGAAAAGCTTTCTGAGAACCTGCTTGGTGATGTGTGCATTCCACTCAGGGAGTTATACCTTTCTTCCCATAAGGCACTGTTGAACAGTGTTCCTGTAAAACTAAAAAAGTGATATTCGGAGCACATTGAAGACTATGGCGATAAGTGAATTGTCAAATAAAACTCAGAAAGAAACATTCCAAGCAACTGCTCTCAGACATTCCTTTCATTTCACAGATTTAAAGCTTACTGTACATTTCCCAGTTTGGAATGTCTGTCTTTGAGGATTCTGGGAAGGGATATTAAGTGGCAACTGGAGGCCTGTGGTGAGCAAGGAAATGTCTTCCGTTGAAAATTGGAGAGAAGCTTTCTGAGCCACTCTTTTGTGATGTTTGTATGCAACTCATAGAGTTAAACCACTCTTTGGATGGAGCAGTGTGAAATCACTGTTTCTGTGGAATCATGGGAAGGACACTTGGAAACTCTCTTTAGAATATGGAGAAAGAAATATCCTCATATAAAAACGAGAAGGAAACTTTCTGTGAAACTGCTATGTGTCGTGTGAATTCCTCTCACTCAGTTAATCTTGTCTTTTCATTGAGCAGTTTTCTAACACTGTTTATGCTTAGCGTGCAAAGTGATATTCGGGAGTGCTTACAAGGAAAAAGGATATATGTTCAGATAGATACTGGAGAGAAACTTTCCGTGGAACTGCTTAGTGACGTGTGCATTGCACTCACAGTGTTATACCTCTCTTCTCATACAGCATCGGGGAAACCCTTTTGGAGAAAAAGGTACCAAGGGATATTCGGGAGCATATTGACAGCTATGGTGAAAAGGGAAATAGCCTCAGACAAAAACTGGAAATAAATTTGTGTGAAACTGCTCTGTGATATATGTATTCATCTCACATAGATAAAGCATTCTTTACATTACGCAGCTTGGAAACTCTGTCGTGGATAGATCCGCGAAGGGACATTTGGGAGCACATTCAGGAATATGGTGAAACATGTACTATCTTCAGATAAAAACTGGAAAGAAACTTTCTGTGAATCTGCTTTTTGTTATGTTTATTTACCTCACATAGATAAAGATTTCCTTACATCATGCAGCCTGGAAACTCTGTCATGGACGGATCCGCAAAGGGACATTTGAGTTCTCTTTCAGGCCTATGGTGAAAAAGGAAATATCTTCAGATAAAAACTGGAGAGAAGTTTCTGAGGAACTGCTTTATGAGGCGTGCATTCCACTCACGGAGTTATACTTCTTTTCTCCTAAGACAGTGTTTGAACACTGTTCCTGTAAAACCAAAAAAGTGATATTTCGGAACGCATTGAAGACTATGGCGAAAAGTGAAATATCCTCAAGTAAAAGCTAGAAAGGAGGGTTCCAGGAAACAACTCCTTGCAACAATGTGCATTCATTTCCCAGAGTTAAAGCTTAGTCTACATTGCCCAGTTTGGAAACTCTGTCTTTGAGGAATCTGCGAAGGGATATTAAGTGGTGCCCAGAGGCCTATGGTGAGCAAGGAAATATCTTGCGATGAAAACTGGAGGGAAGCTTTGTGAGCAACTACTTTGTGATGGGTGTGTTCATCTCGTAGAGTTAAACCATTCTTTGTATTGAGCAGTATGAAATCACTATTTCTGTGGAATTATAGGAACGACATTTGGGAATGCTCTTTAGAATATGGAGAAAGAAAGATCCTCAGATAAAAACCAGAAGGAAGCTTTCTGTGAAACTGCTATGTGTTGTGAATTCCATTCGCTCAATTAAGCTTCTCTTTTCATTGAGCAGTTTTCTAACACTGTTTATGTTTAGCATGCTAAGGCATACACGGGAGCACTTTGAGGTTTATGGTGAAAAAGGAAATATGTTCAGATGGAAACTGAAGAGAAGCTTTCCGAGGAACTGCTTTGTGACGTGTGCATCCCACTCACAGTGTTATACCTCTCTTCTCATACAGCGTTGGGGAAACCCTTTTGGGGAAAATTTTATCAAGGGATATCCAGGAGTATATTGATGCTTATTGTGAAAAGGGAAATAGCCTCAGACAAAAACTGGAAAGAAGCCTACTGTGAAACTGCTCTGTGATATATGTATTCATCTCACATAGATAAAGCTTCCTCTACAGTACGCACCTTGGAAACTCTGTCATGGAAGGATCCACGAAGGGACATTCGGGAAAACATTCAGGACTATGGTGAAAAAGGAAATATTTTCAAATGAAAACTGGAAAGAAGCTTTCTGTGAATCTGCTTTTTGCTATGTTTATTCATCTCACATAGATAAAGCTTTCTTTACATTACGCAGCTTGGTAACTCTGTCATGGACGGATCCCCAAAGAGACATTCGGGAGCACATTCAGGACTATGGTCAAAATGGAAATACCTTCAGATAAAAACTGGAGAGAAGCTTTCTGAGAAACTGCTTTGTGATGTGTGCATTCCACTCAGGGAGTTATACCTCTTTTCGCATAAGACAGTGTTTGAACAGTGTTCCTGGAAAACCGAAAAAGTGATATTTCAAAGGCATTGAAAACTATGGTAAGAAGTGAAATATACTCAAATAAAACCCAGAAAGAAGCATTCGAAGACACTGCTCTCTGATATGTGCATTCATTTCACAGAAACAAAGCTTATTCTACATTGCCCAGTTTGGAAACTCTATCTCTGAGAAATCTGCAAAGGGATAGTAAGTGGCGCACGGAGGCCTTTGGTGAGCAAGGAAACGTCTTCCGATGAAAACTGGAGGGAGGCTTTCTGTGCAACTGCTTTGTGATGTGTGTATTCATCTCATAGAGTGAAATCATACTTCTAATTGAGCAGTTTGATATCACTGTTTCTGTGGAATCTGAGGAAGGACATTTGGGAACACTGTTTAGAATATGGAGAAAGAAATATAATCAGATAAACAAACGTAGGAAGCTTTCTGTGAAACTACTATGTGTCGTGTGAATTCCTCTTGCACAGTTAAACTTTTCTCTTCATTGAGCAATTTTCTAACACTGTTTATTTTCAGCATGTGAAGGGATATTCGGGAGCGCTTTGAGGCTTATGGGGAAAAAGGAAATATATTCAGATAGAAACTGCTGAGAAGCTTTCCAAGGAACTGCTTTGTGACGCGTGCATTCCACTCACAGTGTTATACCTCTCTTCCGATACAGCATCAGGGAAACCCTTTTGAAGAAAAAGGTACCAAGTGATATTCGGGGGCATATTAATGCCTATGGTGAAAAGGGGAATAGCCTCAGACAGAAACTGGATAGAAGCTTTCTGTGAAACTGCTCTGGGTTATGTGTATTCGTCTCACATATATAAAGCTTTCTTTACATTACACAGCTTCGAAACTCTGTCATGGACAGATCCACGAAGGGATATTTGGGAGCACATTTAGGACTATGGTGAAAAAGGAAATATCTTCGGTAAAAAACTGGAAAGAAACTTTCTGTGTATCTGATTTTTGCTATGTTTATTCATTTCACGTATATAATGCTTTCTTTACATTACACAGCTTGGAAACTCTGTCATGGACGGATCCGCGAATGGCATTTGGGAGCACATTCAGAACTATGGTGAAAAGGGAAATATCTTCAGATAAAAACTAGAAGGAAGCTTTCTGTGAAACTGCTACGTGTCGTGTGAATTCCTCTTGCTCAGTTAAGCTTCTCTGTTTTCACTGAGCAGTTTTCTAACACTCTTTATGTTTAGCATATGAAGGGATATTTGGGAGTTCTTTGAGTCCTACAGTGAAAAAGGAAATATGTTCAGGTAGAAACTGGAGAGAAGCATTCTGAGAAACTGCTTGGTGATATGTGCATTCCACTCAGGGAGTTATACATTTCTTCTCATAAGGCACTGTTTGAACACTGTTCCTGTACAACTAAATAAGTGATATTCAGAGCACATTGTAGACTACGGCGAAAAGTGAAATGTCGTCCAATAAAACCCAGAAAGAAGCATTCCAAGAAACTGCTCTCTGACATGTCCATTCTTTTCACACAGTTAAAGCTTACTCTACATATCCCAGTTTGGAAAGTCTGTCTTTGAGGATTCTGCGAAGGGATATTAAGTGCCAACCAGAGGCCTGTGGCGAGCAAGGAAATGTCTTCCGTTGAAAATTGGAGAGAAGCTTTCCGGGGTACTATTTTGGGATGTTTGTATTCATCTCATAGAGTTACATCACTCTTTGGATTGAGCAGTTTGAAATCACTGTTTCTGTGGAATCTGAGAAAGGACATTTGGGAATGCTCTTTAGAATATCCCAAAAAAGAAATAACCTCCAGATAGAGAGCAGAAGAAAGTTTTCTGTGAAACTGCTCTATGCCGTGTGAGTTCCGCACACACAGTTAAGCTTCTCTTTTCATTGAGCAGTATTCTAACACTGTTTTTGTTTAGTGTGCGAAGGAATATTCGGGAGCGCTTTGAGGCTTACGGTGAAAAAGGAAATATCTTCAAATAGAAACTGGAGAGAAGCTTTCCGAGGAGCTGCTTTGTGACATGTGCATTCCTCTCACGGAATTATACCTTTCTTCTCATGAAGGATTGGGGAATCCCTTTTAAATTAAAAGGTGCCAGAGAACATTCGGGAGTATAGGGACAGCTATGGTGAAAAAGGAAATATTCTCAGACAAAAACAGGAAAGAAGCTTTTGGTGAAACTGCTTTGTGATAGATATGTTTACTCACCTCACATAGATAAAACTTTCCTTATATTAGGCAGTTCGAAATCTCCGTCATGGACGGATCCACGAAAGGACATTCAGGAGCACATTGAGGCCTAGGGTGAAAAATGAGATATCTGCAAATAAAAACTGGATAGAAGCTTTCTGAGAAACTGCTTTGTGATGTGTGCATTCCACTCAAGGAGTTATACCTCTTTTCTCATAAGGCAGTGTTTGAACACTGTTCCTGTAAAACCGAAAAACTGATATTTCAGAGCTCATTGAAGACTATGGAAAAAAGTGAAATATTCTCAAATAAAACCCAGAGAGAAGCTTTCCACGAACTGCTCTCTGACATGTGCATTAATTTCACAGAGTTAAAGCTTACTCTACGTTGCCCAGTTTGGAAACTCTGTCTTTGAGTAATCTGTGAAGGGATATTAAGTGGCACCCGGTGGCTTATGGTGAGCAAGGTAACGTCTTCCGATGAAAACTGGAGATAAGCTTTCTGAGCAACTGCTTTGTGATGTGTGTATTCATCTCATAGAATTTAAACCATTCTTTGGATTGAGGAGTTTGATATCACTGTTTTGGTGGAATCTGAGGAAGGACATTTGGGAATGCTCCTTAGAATATGGAGAAAGAAATATCCTCAGGTAAAATCCAGAAGGAAGCTTTCTGTGAAACTGCGCTGTGTTGTCCAAATTCCTTTCGCTCAGTTAGGCCACTTTTTTCATTGAGCAGTTCTCTAACCCTGTTTATGATTAACGTGTGAAGGGAGATTCGGGAGCGCTTTGAGGCTTACAGTTAAAAAGGATATATGTTCAAACCGAAACTGGAGAGAAGCTTTCCTAGGAACTGCTTTCTGACGTGTGCATTCCACTCACAGTGTTATATCTCTCTTCTCATACAGCATTGGGGAAACCATTTTGGAGAAATAGGTACCAAGGGATATTCAGGAGCATGTTGATGCCAATCGTGAAAAGGGAAAGCCTCAGACAAAAACTGGAAAGAAGCTTTCTTTGAAACTTCTCTGTGATATGTATATTCATCTCACATAGATAAAACATAGATAAAACTTTCTTTACATTACACAGCTTGTAATCTCTGTCACGGACGGATCCACTAAGGGACATTCAGGAGCACATTCAGGACTATGGTGAAAAAGGAAATATCTCCAGTTAAAAAGTGGAAAGAACCTTTCTGTGAATCTGCCTTTTGCAACGTTTATTCATCTCAGACAGATAAAGCTTTCTTTACATTACGCGCTTGGAAACTCTGTCATGGATGGATCTGCAAAGGGATATTCGGGATCACATTCAGGCCTATGGTGAAAAAGAAAATATCATCAGATAAAAACTGGAGAGCAGCTTTCTGAGAAGTTACTTGGTGATGTATGCACTCCACTCAGGGTGTTATACGTTTCTTCTCGTAAGGCACTGTTTGAACACTGTTCCTGTAAAAATAAAAAAGTGATATTCAGAGCACATTGAAGACAACAGCAAAAGTTAAATGTGGTGACATAAAGCATTGTAGACTACGGCGAAAAGTGAAATGTCGTCCAATAAAACCCAGAAAGAAGCATTCCAAGAAACGGCTCTCTGTCAGGTCCATTCATTTCACAGAGTTAAAGCTTACTCTACATTTCCCAGTTTGGAAAGTGTGTCTTTGAGGATTCTGCAAAAGGATATTAAGTGGGAGCAGAGGCCTGTGGGAGCAAGGAAATATATTCCGTTGAACTGGAGAGAAGCTTTCAGAGCAACAGCTTTGTGATGTGTGTATTCATCTCATAGAGTTAAACCATAATTTGTATTGAGCAGTTTGAAATCACTCTTACTGTGGAACCTGAGAAAGGACATTTGGGAACCCTTGTAAGAATATGATGAAACATAAATACCCACCAATAAAAACAAGAAGGAAGCTTTCTGTGAAACTGCTCTCTGTCATGTGCATTCCACTCGCACAGTTAAGCTTCTGTTTTCATTGAGCAGTATTGTAACACTATTTAGTTTAGTCAGCTAAGGGATAGTCGGGAGCGCTTTGAGGCTTATGGTGGAAACAGAAAAATCTTCAGATAGAAACTGGAGAGAAGATTTCTTAGGAGCTGCTTTGTGACGTGTGCATTCACTCACAGAGTTATCCTTTTCTTCTCATAGAGGATTGGGGAATCCCTTTTGGTGAAAAAGCTACCAGGGGACATTTGGGATATAAGGATGGCTATGGTGAAAAAGGAAAGATCCTCAGACAAAAACTGGAAAGAAGCTTTCTGTGAAACTGTTTTGTGATAGATGTGTTTATTCATCTCACACAGATAAAACTTTCTTTCTAACACGCATTTTTAAAACTTCGTCGTGGACGGATTTGCAAAGAGACATTCGGGAACACATTCAGGCCTACAGTGAAATAGGAAATATCTTCAGATAAAAACTGAAGAGAAACTTTCTGAGAAACGGTTTTGTGATGTTTGCATTTCACTCAGTAAGTTATACATCTTTTCTCATAAGGCAGTGTTGAACACTGTTCTTGTAAAACCAAAAAAGTGATATTTCAGAGCGTATTGAAGACTATGGCAAAAAGTGAAATATCCTCAAATAAAACCCAGAAAGAAGCGTTCCAAGAAACTGGTCTCTGATATGTGCATTTATTTCACGGAGTTTAAGCTTACTGTATGTTGCACAGTTTGAAAACTCTGTCTTTGAGGAATCTGTGAAGGCATATTAAGTGGCGCCCGGAGGCTTGTGGTGA
>NW_012102940.1:0-40087 GCF_000951045.1 Mandrillus leucophaeus | reverse complement strand
AAGGGAGATTCGGGAGCGCTTTGAGGCTTACAGTTAAAAAGGATATATGTTCAAACCGAAACTGGAGAGAAGCTTTCCTAGGAACTGCTTTCTGACGTGTGCATTCCACTCACAGTGTTATATCTCTCTTCTCATACAGCATTGGGGAAACCATTTTGGAGAAATAGGTACCAAGGGATATTCAGGA
This sequence comes from Mandrillus leucophaeus, assembly GCF_000951045.1. NCBI lineage: Eukaryota > Metazoa > Chordata > Mammalia > Primates > Cercopithecidae > Mandrillus > Mandrillus leucophaeus. The sequence continues at coordinate 39,900 of NW_012102940.1, read as the reverse complement.
GCATGTTGATGCCAATCGTGAAAAGGGAAAGCCTCAGACAAAAACTGGAAAGAAGCTTTCTTTGAAACTTCTCTGTGATATGTATATTCATCTCACATAGATAAAACATAGATAAAACTTTCTTTACATTACACAGCTTGTAATCTCTGTCACGGACGGATCCACTAAGGGACATTCAGGAGCACATTCAGGACTATGGTGAAAAAGGAAATATCTCCAGTTAAAAAGTGGAAAGAACCTTTCTGTGAATCTGCCTTTTGCAACGTTTATTCATCTCAGACAGATAAAGCTTTCTTTACATTACGCGCTTGGAAACTCTGTCATGGATGGATCTGCAAAGGGATATTCGGGATCACATTCAGGCCTATGGTGAAAAAGAAAATATCATCAGATAAAAACTGGAGAGCAGCTTTCTGAGAAGTTACTTGGTGATGTATGCACTCCACTCAGGGTGTTATACGTTTCTTCTCGTAAGGCACTGTTTGAACACTGTTCCTGTAAAAATAAAAAAGTGATATTCAGAGCACATTGAAGACAACAGCAAAAGTTAAATGTGGTGACATAAAGCATTGTAGACTACGGCGAAAAGTGAAATGTCGTCCAATAAAACCCAGAAAGAAGCATTCCAAGAAACGGCTCTCTGTCAGGTCCATTCATTTCACAGAGTTAAAGCTTACTCTACATTTCCCAGTTTGGAAAGTGTGTCTTTGAGGATTCTGCAAAAGGATATTAAGTGGGAGCAGAGGCCTGTGGGAGCAAGGAAATATATTCCGTTGAACTGGAGAGAAGCTTTCAGAGCAACAGCTTTGTGATGTGTGTATTCATCTCATAGAGTTAAACCATAATTTGTATTGAGCAGTTTGAAATCACTCTTACTGTGGAACCTGAGAAAGGACATTTGGGAACCCTTGTAAGAATATGATGAAACATAAATACCCACCAATAAAAACAAGAAGGAAGCTTTCTGTGAAACTGCTCTCTGTCATGTGCATTCCACTCGCACAGTTAAGCTTCTGTTTTCATTGAGCAGTATTGTAACACTATTTAGTTTAGTCAGCTAAGGGATAGTCGGGAGCGCTTTGAGGCTTATGGTGGAAACAGAAAAATCTTCAGATAGAAACTGGAGAGAAGATTTCTTAGGAGCTGCTTTGTGACGTGTGCATTCACTCACAGAGTTATCCTTTTCTTCTCATAGAGGATTGGGGAATCCCTTTTGGTGAAAAAGCTACCAGGGGACATTTGGGATATAAGGATGGCTATGGTGAAAAAGGAAAGATCCTCAGACAAAAACTGGAAAGAAGCTTTCTGTGAAACTGTTTTGTGATAGATGTGTTTATTCATCTCACACAGATAAAACTTTCTTTCTAACACGCATTTTTAAAACTTCGTCGTGGACGGATTTGCAAAGAGACATTCGGGAACACATTCAGGCCTACAGTGAAATAGGAAATATCTTCAGATAAAAACTGAAGAGAAACTTTCTGAGAAACGGTTTTGTGATGTTTGCATTTCACTCAGTAAGTTATACATCTTTTCTCATAAGGCAGTGTTGAACACTGTTCTTGTAAAACCAAAAAAGTGATATTTCAGAGCGTATTGAAGACTATGGCAAAAAGTGAAATATCCTCAAATAAAACCCAGAAAGAAGCGTTCCAAGAAACTGGTCTCTGATATGTGCATTTATTTCACGGAGTTTAAGCTTACTGTATGTTGCACAGTTTGAAAACTCTGTCTTTGAGGAATCTGTGAAGGCATATTAAGTGGCGCCCGGAGGCTTGTGGTGAGCAAGGAATTGCCTTAAGATGAAAAATGGAGAGAAGATTTCTGAGCAACTGCTTTGTGATGTGTGTATTCATCTCACAGAGTTAAACCATTCGTTAGATTGAGCAGTTTGAAATCACTGTTTTTGTGGAATCTGAGAAGGACATTTGGGAACACTCCTTAAAATATGGAGAAAGAAATATCCTCAGGTAAAATCCAGAAGGAAGCTTTCTGTGAAACCGTTCTGTGTCATCTTAATTCCTCTTGCTCAGTTAAGCCTCTCTTTTCATGGAGCACTTTTCTAACACTCTTTATGTTTAGCGTGTGAAGGAATATTCGGGAGTGCTTTGAGGCTTACGGTGAAAAAGGAAATATGATCAGACCGAAACTGGAGAGAAGGTTTCCGAGGAACTGCTTTCTGACGTGTGAATACCACTCACAGTGTTGTACCTCTCTTCTCAAACAGCATCGGGAAAACCCTTTTGGAGAAAAAGGTACCAAGTGATATTCAGGAGCATGCTGATGCCAATTGTGAAAAGGGAAATAGCCTCAGACAAAAACTGGGACGAAGCTTTCTGTGAAACTGCTCTGTGTTATGTGTATTCATCTCACATAGATAAAGCTTCCTTTACATTACACAGCTTGAAAACTCTGTCATGGAGGGATCGACGAAGGGACATTCGGGAGCACTTTCAGGACTATGGTGAAAAAGAAAATATCTTCAGATAAAAACAGGAAAGAAGCATTCTGTGAATCTGCTTTTTGCAATGTTTATTCATCTCACATAGATAAAGCTTTCTTTACATTACACAGCTTAGAAATTCCGTCATGGATGGACCCACGAAGGGCTATTCACGATCACATTCGGGTCAATGGATAAAAAGGAAATATCATCAGATAAAAACTGGAGAGAAGTTTTCTGAGAAACTGCTTGGTGATGTGTGCATTCCACTCAGGGAGTTATATATTTTTTTCTCATAAGGCACTGTTGAACACTGTTCCTGTAAAACTAAAAAAGTGATATTTGGAACATATTGAAGACTATGGCATAAAGTGATATGCCGTCCAATGAAACCCGGAAAGAAGCATTCCAAGAAACTGCTCTCTGACATGTCCACTCATTTCACAGAGTTAAAGTGAACTCTACATCTCCCAGGTTGGAAAGTCTGTCTTTGAGGATTCTGTGAAGGGATATTAAATGGCAACTGGAGGCCTGCGGTGAGGAAGGAAATGTCTTCTATTGAAAATTGGAAAGAAGCTTTCTGAGCAACTCTTATGTGATGTTTGTATTCATCTCATAGAGTTAAATAATTCTTTGGATTGAGCAATTTCAAATAACTGTTTCTGTGGACTCTGGGAAAGGACATTGGGGAACGGTTTTTAGAATATCCTGAAAAAGAAACAACCTCAGATAGAAATCTGAAGGAAGCTTTCTGAGAAACTGCTCTGTGTCGTTTGAATTCCGCTCTCACAGTTAAGATTCTCTTTTCATTGAACAGTATTCTAACACTGTTTTTGTTTATTCTGCGAAGGGATATTTGGGAGCACTTTTAGGCTTATGGTGAAAAACGAAATACCTTCAGATAAAAATTGGAGAGAATATTTCCAAGGAGCTGCTTTGTGATGTGTTCCTTGCACTCACAGAATTGTACCTTTCTTCTCATAGATGATTGGGGAATCCCTTTTGGAGAAAAAGCTACCAAAGGACATTCGGGAGTATAGGGATGGCTAAGGTGAAAAAGGAAATATTCTCAGACAAAAACTGGAAAAAAGATTTCTGTGAAACTGCGTTGTGATAGATATCTTTATTCATCTCACTTAGATAAAACTTTCCATATATTACGGAGTTTGGAAACTCCGTCATGGATGGATCTGCGAAGGGTCATTCAGGAGCACATTCAGGCCTACGGAGAAAATGGAGATATATTCAGATAAAAACTGGATAGAAGCTTTCTGGGAAACTGCTTTGTGATGTGTGCATTCCACTCAGGAAGTTATACCTCTTTTCTCATAAGGCAGTGATTGAACACCGTTCCTGTAAAACCAAAAATGTAATATTTCAGAGCCCATGGAAGACTATGGCGAATAGTAAATTATCCTGTAATAAAACCCAGAAGAAGCGTTCCAAGAAGTTGCTCTCTGACATGTGCATTCACTTCAGAGACTTAAAGCTTTCTCTACATTTCCCATTTTGGAATGTCTGTCTTTGAGGATTCTGCGAAGGGATAATAAGTGGCGACTGGAGACCTTTGGCAAGCAAGGAAATGTCTTACGTTGGAAACTGGAGAGAAGCGTTCTGCATAACTGCTTTGTGATGTGTGTATTCATGTCATAGAGTTAAATCATTCTTTGGATTGAGTAGTTTGAAATCACTCTTTCTGTAGAACCTGATAAACGACATTTGAGAATGCTCTTAAGAATGTGCTGAAGAAGAAATACCCTCCAATAAAAACCAGAAGGAAGCTTTCTGTGAAACTACTCTGTGTCACGTGAATTCCACATGCACAGTTAAGCTTCTGTTTTCATTGAGCAGTGTTCTAACACTGTTTTAGTTTAGGCAGCCAATGGATACTTGGGAGCGCTTTGAGGATTATGGTGAAAATGGAAATATCTTGAGATAGAAACTGGAGAGAAGATTTTCGAGGAGTTGCTTTGTGACATGTGCATTCCACTCACAGAGTTACATTTTTCTTCGCATAGAGTAGTGGGGAATCCCTTTTGGAGAAAAAGCTACCAGGGGACATTCCAGAGTATATGGACGGCTATGGTGAAAAAGGAAATATCCTCAGACAAAAACTGGAAAGAAGCTTTCTGTGAAACTGCTTTGTGATAGATATGTTTATTTATCTCACATAGATAAAACTTTCTTTCTGTTACACAGTTTTGAAACGCCGTCATGAACGGATTTGCAAAGGGACATTCGGGAGCACATTCAGGCCTATGGTGAGAACGGAAATATCTTCAGATAAAAACAGCGGAGAAACTCTGAGAAACTGGTTTGTATGTGTGCATTCCACTGAGGCAGTTATACCTCTTTCGTCATAAGGCAGTGTTTGAACACTGTTACTGTGAAACTGAAAAAGTGATATTTTGGAGTGCTTAAAGACTATGATGAAAAATGAACTATCCTGAATTAAATCCGAGAAAGAAGCATTCCAAGAAAATGTTCTCTTATATGTGCATTTATTTCACAGAAATAAAGCTTATTTTATGTTGCACAGTTTGGAAAGTCTCCCTTGAGGCATCTGTGAAGGGATATTAATTGACGCCCGGAGGCCTGTGGTGAGCAAGGACATGTCTTCCCTTGAAAACTTGAGAGAAGCTTTCTGAGCAACTGCTTTGTGACGTGTGTATTCATCTCATAGAGTTATATCATTCTTTGGATTGAGCAGTTTGAAATCACTGTCTCTGTGGAATCTGAGGAAGGACATTTGGGAACGCTCTTTAGAATATGGAGAAAGAAACGTCTTCAGATAAAAACCAAAAGGGAGCTTTCTGTGAAACTGCTCTGTGTCATGTGAATTCCCCTCACTCAGTTAAACTTCTCTTTTCGTTAAGCTGTTTTCAACCACTGTTTATGTTTAGCGTACGAAGGAATATTCAGGAGCACTTTGAGGCTTGCTGTGAAAAAGTAAATATGTTCAGATGGAAACTAGATAGAAACTGGAGAGAAGCTTCCCGAGGAACTGCTTTGTGACGTGTGCATTCCACTCACAGGGTTATACCTCTCTTCTCAGACAGCATTTGGGAAACTGTTTCTGTGATACTGTTCTGTGATATGTGTATTCATCTCACATAGATAAAGCTTTCTCTACATTACTCAGCTTGGAAACTCTCTCATGGATGAATTTGCGAAGGGATATTCGAGAGCACATTCAGGACAATGTTGAAAAAGGAAATATCTTCAGATAAAAACTGGAAAGAAACTTTCTGTGAATCTGCTTTTTGCTATGTTTATTCATCTCATATAGGTAAAACTTTCTTTATATTACCCAGTTTGGAAAATCTGTCATGGACGGATCTGCGACGATATATTCGAAAGCGCATTCAGGCCTGTGGTGAAAAAGGAAATTTCTTCAGATGAAAACTGGAGAGAAGCTTTCTGAGAAACTGCTTTGTGATGTGTGCATTCCACTTAGGGAGTTACACCTCTTTTCTCATAAGGCTGTGTTTGAACACTATTCCTGTAAAACCAAAAAGGTGATATTTTGGAGGGCATTGAAGACTCTGGCGAAAAGTGATATATCCTCAAATAAAACCCAGAAAGAAGCGTTCCAAGAAACTGCTCTCTGATATGTGCATTCATTTCCCAGAGTTCAAGCTTACTCTACATTGCCCCGTTCGAAAACTCTGTCTTTGAGGAATCTGCGAAGGGGTATTAAGTGGCGCCCGGAGGCCTGTGGTGAGAAAGAAAATACCTTCCAGTGAAAACTGGAGAGAAGTTTTCTGAGCAACTGCTTTGTGATGTGTGTATTCATCTCATAGAGTTAATTCATTCTTTGGATTGAGCAGATTGAAATAAATCTTTCTGTGGAAACCGAGAAAAACTTTCTGAGAAACTGATTTGTGATATGTGTATTCCATTCAGGGAGCTATTCCTCTTTTCTTATAAGGCAGTGTTTGAACACTGTTCTTGTAAAACTGAAAATGTGATGTTACGGAGCACATTGAAGACTATGATGAAAAGTGAACTATCCTCAAATAAAACCCAGAAAGAACCATTCCAAGAAACTGCTCTCTGATATGTGCATTCACCTGACAGAATTAAAGCTTACTCTACATTGCCCAGTTTGGAAACTCTGTCTTTGAGGAATCTGCGAAGGGATATTAATGGCGCCTGGAGGCCTGTGGTGAGGAAGGAAATATCTTCCGTTGAAAACTGGAGAGAAGCTTTCTGAATAACTGCTTTGTGAAGTGTGTATTCATCTCATAGAGTTAAATAATTCTTTGGATGAAACAGATGAAAAATACTGTTTCTGTGGAGTCTCAGGAAGAATATTTGGGAACGCTCTTTAGAATATCTTGAAACGTTGTTTAAAATATGGAGAAAGAAATATCCTCACATAAAAACCAGAAGGAAGCTTTCTGAGAAACTGCTGTGTGTCGTGTGAATTCCTCTTGCTCAGTTAAACTTCTCTTTTCATTGAGCAGTTTTCTAACACTGTTTATGTTTAGTGTATGAAAGGATATTTGGTAGCACTTTGAGGCTTACCGTGAAAAAGGAAATATGTTCAGATAGAAGCAGGAGGGTAAGTTTTAAAGGAACTGCTTTGTGAAGTGTGACGTGTGTATTCGTCCCATAGAGTTAAATCATTCTTTGGATTGAGCAGTTTGAAATCACTGTTTTTGTGGAATTTGAGGAAGGAGATTTGAGAACATTCCTTAGAATATGGAGAAAGAAATATCCTCAGGTAATATCCAGAAGGAAGCCATCTGTGAAACTGCTCTGTGTCGCCTTAATTCCCCTTGCTCAGTTAAGCCTCTGTTTTCACTGAGCAGTTTTCTAACCCTGTTTATGTTTAGCGTATGAAGGGATATTGGGGAGTGTTTTGAGATCTACAGTGAAAAAGGAAATATCTTTAGAAAGAAACTAGAGAGAAGCTTTCCAATGAGCTGCTTTGTGACATGTGCATTCCACTCACAAAGTTATATCTTTTTTCTCATAGAGGATTGGGAAATCCAGTTTAGAGAAAAAGCTACCAAGGGACATTCACCACATGTAGGGCTACAGTGAAAAAGGAAATATTCTCAGGCAAAAACTGAAAAGAAACTTTCTGTGTAAATGTTTTGTGATACATATGTTTATGCATCTCACATAGATAAAACTTTCTTTACATTATGCAGCTTGGAAACTCCGTCATGGATGGATCTGCAAAGGGTTATTCGGGATCATATTCGGGCCTATGGTGAAAAAGGAAATATGTTGAGGTAGAAACTGGAGAGAAACTTTCCCGAAAACTGCTTGGTGATGTGTGCATTCCACTCAGGGAGTCATACCTCTTTTCTCGTAAGGCAGTGTTTGAACATTGTTACTGTAAAACCGAAATAGTAATATTTCGGAATGCATGGAAGACTATGGGAAAAAGTGAAATATCCTGAAATAAAACCCAGAAAAAGGCATTCCAAGAAACTGTTCACGGATATGCGCATTGAATTCACAGTGTTAAAGCTTACTCTACAGTTCTCAGTTTGGAAAGTCTGTCTTTGAGGATTTTACGAAGGGATATTAAGTGGCCACCGGAGGCCTGTGGCGAGCAAGGAAATGTCTTCCGTTGAAAATTGGAGAGAAACTTCCTGAGCAACCCTTTTGTGATGTTTGTATTCATCCTATAGAGGTAAATCGTTCTTTGGATTAAGCAGTTTGAAATCACTCTTTCTGTGGAATCTGAGAAGGGACATTTGGGAACACTCTTTAGAATATCCTCAAAAAGAAATAACTTCTAATAGAAACCAGAAGGAAACTTTCTGTGAAACTGCTCTGTGTCACGTGAATTCCACTCACACAGTTAAGTTTCTCTTTTCATTGAGCAGTATTATAACACTGTTTTTGTTTTGTCTGCGAAGGAATACTCGGGAGCGCTTTGAGGCTTACGGTGAAAAAGGAAATATCTTCAGATAAAAACTGGAGAGAAGCTTTCTGAGGAGCTGCTTTGTGACGTGTGCTTTTCATTCACTGAATTGTACCTTTCTTCTCATAGAGGATTGGGGAATTCCTTTTGGAGAAAAAGCTACCAAAGGACATTGGGGAATATAGGCACTTCTATGGTGAAAAAGGAAATGTTCTCAGAGAAAACCTTGAAAGAAGATTTCTGTGAAACTCCTTTGTGATAGATATGTTTATTCATCTCAAATAGATAAAACTTTCCTTATATTATGCAGTTTGGATACTCCGTCATTGACAGATCTGTGAAGGGACATTCGGGAGCACATTCAGGCCTACGGTGAAAAAGGAGATATCTTCAGATAAAAACTGGATAGAAGCTTTCTGAGAAAATGCTTTGTGATGTGTGCATTCCACTCAGGGAGTTATACCTTTTTTCTCATAATGCAGTGTTGGAACACTGTTCCTGTGAAACCAAAAAAGTAATATTTTGGAGCGCATGGAAGAGTATGTTGAAAGCGAAATATCCTGAAATAAAACCCAGAGAGAAGCGTTCCAAGAAATTGCTCTCTGATGTGTGCATTCATTTCAGACAGTTAAAGCTTACTCTAGATTTCCCAGTTTGGAAACTCTGTCTTTGGGGATTCTGCAAAGGGTGACCAGAGATCTGTGGCAAGCGAGGAAATGTCTTCCGTTGAAAACTGTAGAGAAGGTTTCTGAGCAACTACTTTGTGATGTGTGTATTCACCTCATAGAGTTCAATCATTCATTGCATTGAGCAGTTTGAAATCACTGTTTCTGTGGAACCTGAGAAAGGACATTTGGGAACGCTCTTAAGAATGTCCTGAAAAAGAAATACCCTCCAATAAAAACCAGAAGGAACCTTTCTGTGAAACTGCTCTGTGTCATGTGCATTCCACTCGCACAGTTAAACTTCTCTTTTCATTGAGCAGTATTGTACCGTTGTTTTGTCTGTGAAGGGATATTTGGGAGCGCTTTGAGGTTTATGGTGAAAACAGAAATATCTTCAGATAGAAAGTGGAGAGAAGCTTTCCGAGGAGTTGCTTTGTGATGTGTGCATTCCAATCACAGAGTACTACCTTTCTACACATAGAGGTTTGGGGAATCACTTTTCGAGGAAAAGGTACTTAGGGACATTTGGGAGTACATGGACGGGTATGGTGAAAAAGGAATTATGCTCAAAGAAAACCTGGAAAGAAGCTTTCTGTGAAATTGCTTTGTGATAGATATCTTTATTCATCTCACATAGATAAAACTTTCTTTATATAATGCAGTTTGGAAACTCTGTGATGGACGGATCCGTGAAGGGACATTCGGGAGCATATTCAGCGCTATGGTGAAAATGAAATTATCTTCAAATAAAAACCGGAGAGAAACTTTCTGAGAAACTGCTTTGTGATGTGTACATTTCACTCAGGGAGTTATACCTCTTTTCTCATAAGGCAGTGTTTGAACACTGTTCCTGTAAAACCGAAAAGGTGATATCACAAAGCCCATTGAAGACTATGGCGAAATGTGAAATATCCTCAAATAAAACCCAGAAAGAAGCTTAACAGGAAATTACTCTCTGATGTGTGCATTCATTTCACAGAATTAAAGCTTACTATACTTTACCCAGTTGGAAACTCTGTCTTTGAGGAATTAGCAAAGGGATATTAAGTGGCGCCCGGAGGCCTGTGGTGAGCAAGGAAATCTCTTCCGTTGAAAACTGTAGAGAAGGTTATTGTGTGAATGGATATTCGGGAGTGCTTTGAGGCTTACGGTGAAAAAGGAAATATGTTCAGACCAAAACTGGAGAGATGCTTTCCGAGGAACTGCTTTGTGACGTGTGCATTCCACTCACCATGTTATACCTCTCTTCTCATAGAGCATCAGGGAAACCCCTTTGAAGAAAAAGGTACCAAGTGGTATTCGGGAGCATGTTGATGCCTATGGTGAAAAGGGAAATAGCCTCAGACAAAAACTGGAAAGAAGTTTTCTATGAAACTGTTCTGTGATGTGTGTATTCGTCTCACATAGATAAAACTTTCATTACATTACGCAGCTTGGAAACTGTCATGGACGGAACCAAGAAGGGACATTCGGGAGCACATTCAGGACTATGGTGAAAAAGGAAATATTTTCAGATAAAAACTGTAAAGAAGCTTTCTGTGAATCTGCTTTTTGCTATGTTTATTCAACTCACATTGATAAAACTTTAATTATATTACACAGTTTGGAAACTCTGTCATGGACGCATCCGTGAAGGGACATTCGGGAGCACATTCGGGCCTATGTTGAAAAAGGAGATATATTCAGATAAAAACTGGATAGAAGCATTCTGAGAAACTGCTTTGTGATGTGTGCATTCCACTCAGGGAGTTATACCTCTTTCCTCATAACGCAGTTTTGAACACTGTTCCTGTAAAACTGAAAAAATGATATTTTGGAGTGCATTGAGGACTCTGGCAAAAAGTGAAATATCCTCAAATAAAACCCAGAAAGAAGCATTCCAAGAACCTACTCTCTGACATGTGAATTCATTTCAGAGATTTAAAGTTTACTCTACAATTCCCAGTTTGGAAAGTGTGTCTTTGAGGATTCTGTGAAGGGATATTACATGGAGACTGGAGGCCCGTGGCGAGCAAGGAAATGTCTTCCACTGAAAACTGGAGAGAAGCTTTCTGAGCAACAGCTTTGTGATGTGTATATTCATCTCATAGAGTTAAATCATTCTTTGGATTGAGTAGTTTGAAATCACTCTTTCTGTGGAACCTGAGAAAGGACATTTGGGAATGCGCTTAAGGATATGCTGAAAAAAAAAATACCCTCCAATAAAAACCAGAAGGAAGCTATCTGTGAAACTGCTCTCTGTCATGTGCATTCCACTCCCACAGTTCAGTTTCTCTTTTAATTGAGCAGTATTCTAACACTGTTTTAGTTTAGTCAGCTAAGGTATACTAGGGAGTGCTTTGAGGATTATGGTGAAAACAGAAATATCTTCAGAAAGAAACTGGAGAGAGGATTTCCGAGGAACTGCTTTGTGACGTGTGCATTCCACTCACAGAGTTATACTTTTCTTCTCATAGAGAATTGGGGAATCCCTTTTGGAGAAAAAGCTACCAGGGGACATTCGGGAGTATATGGATGGCTATGGTGAAAAAGGAAAGATCCTCAGACAAAAATTGGAAAGAAGCTTTCTGTGAAACTGCTTTGTGATAGATATGTTTATTTATCTCACATAGATAAAACTTTCTTTCTATTATGTGGAAGGGACATTTGGGAGCACATTCAGACCTATGGTGAAAGAGTAAATATCTTCAGAAAAGAACTGGAGAGAAGATTTCTGAGAAGGTGCTTGGTGATGTGTGCATTCCACACAGGGAATTATACCTTTTTTCTCATAAGGTACTGTTTGAACACTGTTCCTCTAAAACTACAAAAGTGATATTCAGAGCACATTGAAGACTATGGCGAAAAGTGAAATGTCTTCCAATAAAACCTAGAGAGAAGCATTCCAATAGACTACTCTCTGACATGTCCATTCATTTCAAAGAGTTGAAGCTTATTCTACATTTCCCAGTTTAGAAAGTCTGTCTTTGAGGATTCTGTGAAGGGATATTAAGTGGCTACTGGAGTTCTGTGGTGAGCAAGGAAATGACAGGTTGAAAATTGCAGAGAAGCTTTCAGAGCAACCCTTTTGTGATGTTTGTGTTCATCTCATAGAGTGAAATCATTCTTTGGATTGAGCAGTTTCAAATCACTGTTTCTGTGGAATCTGAGAAAGGACATTTGGGAATGCTCTTTAGAATATCCTGAAAAAGAAATAACCTCAAATAGAAGCAAGAAGGAAGCTTTCTGTGAAACTGCTCTATGTTGCTTAAATTCCACTCACCCAGTTAAGCCTCTCTTTTCGTTGAGCAGTATTCTAACACTGTTTTTGTTTAGTCTGCGAAGGGATATTTGGGAGCGCTTTGAGGCTTACAGTGAAAAAGGAAACATCTTCAGATAGAAACTGGAGAGAAATTTTCCAAGGAGCTGCTTTGTGATACGTGCATTCTGCTCACAGAATTAGAGTTTTCTTCTCATAGAGGATTGGGGAATCCCTTTTGGAGAAAAAGCTACCAAGGGACATTTGGGACTATAAGGACGGCTATGGTGAAAAAGGAAATATCCTCAGACAAAAACTGGAAAGAACCTTTCTGAGAAATTGCTTTGTGATAATATGTTTATTCATCTCACATAGATAAAACTTTCTTTCTATTATGCAATTTTGAAATGCGGTCATGGACAAATTCACGAAGGGACATTCGGGAGCACATTCAGGCCTATGGTGAAACAGGAATTATCTTCAGATAAAAAGAGGAGAGAATCTTTCTGAGAAATCGCTTTGAGATGTGTGCATTCCACTCAGGGCGTTTTACATCTTTTCTCACAAGGCAGTGTTTCAACACTTTTCCTGTAAAAATGAAAAAGTGTTATTTCGGAGCGCATTGAAGACTATGGCAAAAAGTGAAATATCCTGAAATAAAACCCAGAAAAAAGTGTTCCAAGAAACTGCTTTCTTATATGTGCATTCATTTCAGAGAGTTAAAGCTTACTCTACATTTTCCATTTTGGAAAGTCTGTCTTTGAGGATTCTGCGAATGGATATTAAGTGCGACCTGAGGCCTGTGGCGAGAAAGGAAATGTCTTCCGTTGAAAACTGGAGAGAAGCTTTCTGAGCAACTGCTTTGTGACGTGTATATTCATCTCATAGAGTTAAACCATTCTTTGGATTGAGCAGTTTGAAATCACTGTTTCTATGGAATCTGTGGAACGACATTTGGGAACGCTCTTTAGAATATGGAGAAAGAAATATCCTCAGGTAAAATCCAGAAGGAAGCTTTCTGTGAAACTGCTCTGTGTCGTCTTAATTCCCCTCGCTCATTTAAGCCTCTCTTTTCACTGAGCAGTGTTCTAACCCTGGTTATGTTTAACATGTGAGGGGATATTCAGGAGCACTTTGAGACTTACAGTGAAAAAGGAAATATCTTCAGATAGAAACTGGGACAAGCTTTCCAAGGAACTGCTTTGTGACGTGTGCATTGCACTCACAGAATTATACCTTTTTTCTCATAGAGGATATTGGAATCCCTTTTGGAGAAAAAGTTACCAGGGGACTTTCGGGAGTATACGAACGGCTATGGTGAAAAAGGAAATATCCTGAGACATAAACTGGAGAAAAGCTTTCTGTGGAACTGCTTTGTGATACATATGTTTATTCATCTCACATAGATAAAACTTTCTTTCTATTACGCAGTTTTGAAACACGGCCATGGACGGATTCGTGACAGGACATTTCGGAGTACCTTCAGGCCTATGGTGAAATAGGAAATATATTCAGATAAAAACTGCAGAGAAGCTTTCTGAGAAACTGCTTTGTGATGTGTGCATTCCACTCAGAGAGTTATACCTTTCTTCTCATAAGGCACTATTTGAACACTGTTCCTGTAAAACTAAAAAAAGTGACATTTGGAACACATTGAAGACTATGGTGAAAAGTGAAATGTCGTCCAATAAAACCTGGAAAGAAGCATTCCAAGAAACTGCTCTCTGACATGTGCATTCATTTCACAGAGTTAAAGATTACTCAACATTTCCCAGTTAGGAAAGTCTGTCTTTGAGGATTCTGTGAAGGGATATTAAGAGGGGACCGGAGGCCTGTGGGGAGCAAGGAAATGTCTTCCTTTGAAAAATGGAGGGAAGCATTCTGAGCAACTCTTTTGTGATGTTTCTATTCTTGTCATAGAGTTAAATCATTCTTTGAATCGAGCAGTTTGAAATCACTGTTTCTGTGGTATCTGAGGAAGGACATTTGAGAACGGTCTTCAGAATATCCTGAAAAAGAAATAACCTCAGATAGAAATCAGAAGGAAGCTTTCCGTGAAACTGCCCTGGGTCGTGTGAATTCCGCTCACAGATTTAAGCTTCTCTTTTCATTGAGCAGTATTCTAACACAGTTTTTGTTTAGTCTGCCAACTGGATATTTGGGAGCACTTTGAGGCTTATGGTGAAAAAGGAAATACCTTCAGATAGAAACTGGAGAGAAGCTTTCAGAGGAGCTGATTTTTGACGTGTGGATTCCACTCACAGAATTATATCTTTCTTCTCATAGAGGATTGGGGAATCTCTTTTGAAGAAAAAGCTACCAGGGAACGTTCAGGAGTATATGGATGGCTATGGTGAAATAGGAAATATCCTCAGACAAAAACTGGAAAGAAGCTTTCTGTGAAACTGCTTTGTGACAAATATGTTCATTCATCTAACCTAGATAAAATTTTATTTCTATTATGCAGTTTGAAATCTCTGTCACGGATGGATTTGCAAAGGGACATTCGGGAGCACATTCAGGTCGATGATGAAATAGGAAAAATCTTCAGATAAAAACTGGAGAGAAGCCTTCTGAGAAACTGCTTTGTGACGCATGCATTCCACTGAGGGAGTTACACCTCTTTTCTCATAAGGCAGTGTTTGAACACTGTTCTTGAAAAACCGAAAAAGTGATATTTCGGAGGGAATTGAAACCTATGGCAAAAAGTGAAATATCCAGAAATAAAACCAGAAAGAAGCGTTCCAAGAAACTGCTCTCTGATATGTGCATTCATTTCACAGAGGTAAAGCTTACTCTACATTACGCGGTTTGGAAACTCTGTCTTTGAGGAATCTGTGATCTGATATTTAGTGGTGCCTGGAGGTTTTTGATGAGCAAGGAAACGTCTTCTGATGAAAACTGGAGAGAAGCTTTGTGAGTAAGTGCTTTATGATGTGCGTATTCATCTCATAAAGTTAAACCATTCTTTGGATTGAGCACTTTGAAATCACTGTTTCCGTGGAATCTGAGGAAGAACATTTCAGAACTCTCCTTAGAGTATGGAGAAAGAAATATCCTCAGGTAAAATCCAGAAGAAAGCTTACTGTGAAACTGCTCTGTGTCTTCTTAATTCCTCTCACTCAGTTAAGCCTCTCTTTTCATTGAGCAGTTTTGTAACCCTATTTATGTTTAGCGTGTGAAGGCATATTCGGGAAATGCCTTTTTTTCCCCCTTTTTTCCTTACGGTGAAAAAGGAAATATGTTCAGACCGAAACTAGAGAGAAACTTTCCAACGAATTGCTTTGTGACGTGTGCATTCCACACAGTATTAAACCTCGTTTCTCATAGAGCATCAGGGAAACCCTTTTGGAGAAAAAGGTACCAAGTGATATTCGGGAGCATGTTGATGCCTACGGTGGAAAGGGAAAAAGCCTCAGACAAAAACTGGAAAGAAGCTTTCTATGAAACTGCTCTGTGATATGTGTATTCATCTCACCTAGATAAAACTTTCTTTACATTACGCAGCTTGGAAACTCTGTCATGGACGGATCCACGAAGGGACATCCGGGAGCACATTCAGGAATATAGTGAAAAAGGAAATATCTTCAGATAAAAACTGGAAAGAAGCTTTCTGTGAATCTGCTTTTTGCTATGTCTATTCATCTCAGATAGATAAAGCTTTCTTTACACTACACCCCTTGGAAACGCCATCATGGATGGATCCACAAAGGGATATTTGGGAACCCATTCGGGTCTATGGTGAAAAAGGAAATATCATCAGATAATAACTGGAGAGAAGATTCTGAGAAACTGGTTGGTGATATGTGCATCCCACTCAGGGATTTATACCTTTTTTCTCATAAGGCACTGTTTGAACACTGTTCCTGTAAAACTAAAAAAGTGATATTCGAAACACATTGAAGACTATGACAAAAACTGAAATTTCATCAAATAAAACCCAGAAAGAAGCATTCCAAGAAAGTGCTCTCTGATATGTCCATTCATTACTCAGGGTTAAAGCTTACACTACATTTCCCAGTTTGGCAAGACTATCTTTGAGGATTCTGCAAAGGGATATTAAGTGGCAACCGGATTCCTATGGCAAGCAAGGGAATGTCTTCCATTGAAAGTTGAAGAGAAGCTTTCTGAGCAACTCTTTTGGGATGAGTGTATTCATCTCATAGAGTTAAATCATTCTTTAGATTGAGCACTTGGAAATCACTGTTTCTGTAGAATCTGAGAAAGGACATTTTGGAATGCTCTTTAGAATATCCTGAAAAAAAAAACCTCAGATAGAAGGAAACTTTCTGTGAAACTGCTCTGTGTTGCGTGAATTCCGCTCACACAGTTAAACTTCTCTTTTCATTGAACAGTATTCGAACACTGTTTTTGTTTAGTCTGTGAAGGGATATTCGGGAGCGCTTTCAGGCTTACAGTGAAAAAGGAAATATCTTCAGATAGAAACTGGGACAAGCTTACCGAGGAGCTGCTTTGTGTCGTGTACATTGCACTCACAGAATTATACCTTTCTTCTCAGAGAAGAGTGGGGAATCCCTTTTGGAGAAAAAGCTACCAAGGGACATTCAGGAGTATAGGGACAGCTATGGTGAAAAAGGAAGTATCCTCAGACAAAAACTGGAAAGAAGATTTCTGTGAAACTGTTTTGTGAGAGATATTATTATTCATCTCACAAAGACAAAACTTTCCCTTTTTTACACCATTTAAAAACTCCGTCATGGACGGATCTGCAAAGGGACATTCGGGAGCACATTCAGGCTTATGGTGGAAAAAGAGATATCTTCAGATAAAAACTGGATAGAAGCTTTCTGAGAAACTGCTTTGGATGTGTGCATTCCACTCAGGGAGTTATACCTCTTTCTTCATAACGCAGTGTTTGAACACTGTTCCTCTAAAACCGAAAAAGTAATATTTCGAAGCGCATGGAAGACTATGGCGAAAAGTGAAATGTCCTGAAATAAAACCCAGAAAGAAGCATTCCAAGAAACTGCTGTCTGACGTGTGTATTCAATTCAGACAGTTAAAGCTTACTCTACATTTAACAGTTTGGAAAGTCTGTCTTTGAGGATTCTGCGAACGGATATAAAGTGGTGACCAGAGGCCTGTGGCGAGCAAGGAAATGTCTTCCGTTGAAAACTGGAAAGAAGCTTTCTGAGCAACTGCTTTGTGATGTGTGGATTCCACTCAAGGATTTATACCTCTTTTCTGGTAAGGCAGTGTTTGAACACTGTTCCTGTAAAACCAAAAAAATAATATTTCGGAGCACATGGAAGACTATGGCGAAAAGTGAAATATCCTGAAAAGTGAAATACCCAGTAAAAAGAGTTCCAAGAAACTGCTCTCTTATATGTGCATTCATTTCAGAGAGTTAAAGCTTATTCTACATTTCCCAGTTTGGAAAGTCTGTCTTTGAGGATTCTGCGAAGGGATATTAAGTGGCGACCGTAGGCTTGTGGCAAGCAAGGAAATGTCTTCCGTTGAAAACTGGAAAGAAGCTTTCTGAGCAACTGCTTTGTGATGTGTGTATTCATCTCATAGAGTTAAATCATTCTTTGGAAAGAGCTGTTTTCAATCACCCTTTCTGGGGAACTTGAGAAAGGACATTTGGGAACACTCTTCAGAATATGCTGAAACAATAATGCCCTCCTGTGAAACTGCTCTGTGCCACGTGAAATCCACTCTCACAGTTAAGCTTCTGTTTTCATTGAGCAGTATTCTAACACTGTTTTAGTTTAGTCAGCTAAAGGATACTCAGGAGTGCTTTGAGGCATATGGTGAAAATGGAAATATCTTCACATAGAAACTGGAGAGAAGCTTTCTGAGGAGCTGCTTTGTGATGTGTGCATTCCACTCACAGATTTATAATTTTCTTCTCATAGACGATTGGGAAATCCCTTTTGGAGAAAAAGCTACCAGGGGACATTCGCAAGTATATGGACATCTATGATGAAAAAAGAAATATTCTCAGTCAAAAACTGGAAAGAAGCTTTCTGTGAAACTGCTTTGTGATAGATATGTTTATTCATCTCACATAGATAAAAATTTCTCTCTATTTCATAGTTTTGAAATTCCGTCATGGACAGATTCACGAAGGGACATTCGGGAGCACATTCAGGCCTATGGTGAAATAGGAAGTATCTTCTGACAAAAACTGGAGAGAAGATTCCTGAGAAACTGCTTTGTGATGTGTGCATTCCACTCAGGAAGTTATACCTCTTTTCTCATCAGGCAGTGTTTGAACACTGTTTCTGTAAAACCTAAAATTGATATTACAGAGCCCATTGAACACAATGGTGAAAAGTGAAATGTCCGCAAATAAAACCCAGAAAGAAGCGTACCAAGAAATTGCTCTCTGATATGTGCATTCACTTCACAGAGTTAAAGCTTACTCTATGTGGCCCAGTTTAGAAACTCTCTTTGAGGATTCCGTGAAGGGATATTAAGGGGCGCCCGAAGGCTTGTGGTGAACAAGGAAACGACTTCTGATGAAAAGTGGAGAGAAGTTTCTGAGCAACTACTTTGTGATGTGTGTTTTCCTCTCATAAAGTTAAACCATTCTTTGGATCGAGCACTTTGAAATCACTGTTTTTGTGGAATCTGAGGATGGACATTTGGGAACGCTCCTTAGAATATGGAGGAGGAAATATCCTCAGGTAAAATTCAGAAGGAAGCTTTCAGTGAAACTACTCTGTGTCGTCTTAATTCCTCTCGCTCAGTTACGCCTCTCTTTACATGGACGAGTTTTCTAACATTGTTTATATTTAGAGTGTGAAGGGACATTCGGGAGCGCTTTGAGGCTTTTGGTGAAAAAGGAAATATGTTCAGATCGAAACTGGAGAGAAGCTTTCTGAGGAACTGCTTTGTGACGTGTGCATTCCACTCACTGTGTTATAACTCTCTTCTCATACATCATCGGGGAAACTCTTTTGGAGAAATAGGTACGAAGGGATATTGGGGAGCATATTGATGCCTATTGTGAAAAGAGAACTAGCCTCAGGCAAAAACTGGAAAGAAGTTTTCTGTGAAACTGCTTGATGATAAGTGTATTTATGTCACATTATTAAAGCTTTCTTACGCAGCTTGGAAACTCTGTCATGGATGGATCTGTGAAGGGACATTTGGGAGGACATTCCGGACTATGGTGAAAAAGGAAATATATTCAAATAAAAACTGGAAAGAAGCTTTCTGTGAATCTGCTTTTTGCTATGTTTATTCATCTCATGTAGATGAATCTTTCTTTGCATTACGCAACTTGGATACTCTGTCATGGACGGATCCGTGAAGGGCCTTTGAGGTAACATTCAGGACTATGGTGAAAAGGGAAATATCATCAGATAAAAACCAGAAGAAAGCTATCTGTGAAACTGCTTTGTGTTGTGTGAATTCCACTCGCACAATTAACCTTCTATTTGCATTGAGCCGTATTCTAACACTGCTTATGTTTAGCGTGTGAAGGGATTTTCAGGAGCGCTTTGATGCTTATGGTGAAAAAGGCAATACGATCAGATAGAAACTGGAGAGAAGGTTTCTGAAGAACTGCTTTGTGACGTGTGCATTCCACTTACAGTGTTATACCTCTCTTCTCCTACAGCATCAGGAAAACCCCTTTGGAGAAAAACTTACCAAGGGATATCCTGGAGCATATTGGTGCCTCTTGTGAAAAGGGAAATAGCCTCAGATAAAAACAGGAAAGAAGCATTCTGTGAAACTACTCTGTGACATATGTATTCATCTCACATAGGTAAAGCTTTCTTTACAGTGCACAGCTTGGAAACTCTGACATGGAAGGATCCGCGAAGGTACACTTGGGAGCACGTTCATGACTATGCTAAAAAAGGAAATATTTTCAGATGAAAACTGGAAAGAAGTTTTCTGTGAATCTGCTTTTTGCTGCGTTTATTCATCTCACATAGATAAAGCTTTCTTTACATTACGTAGCTTGGTAGCTCTGTCATGGACGGATCCCTGAAGGGACATTCAGGAGCACATTCAGGACTCTGGTGAAAATGGAAATATCTTCAGATAAAAACTGGAGAGAAGCTTTCTGAGAAACTGCTTGGAGATGTGTGCCTTCCACTCAGGGAGTTATACCTCTTTTCTCATAAGGCAGTGTTTGAACACTGCTCCTGTAAAACCAAAAAAGTGATATTTTGCAGCACATTGAAGACTATGGAGAAAAGTGAAATATCCTCAAATATAACCCAGAAAGAAGGGTTTGAAGAAACTGTTGTCTGACATGTGCATTCATTTCAGAGAGTTAAAGCTTACTCTTCGATTCTCCGAAGGGATACTAAGTGGTGACCGGGAGGACCTGTGGGAGCAAGAAAATGTCTTCTGTTGAAAACTGGAGAGAAACTTTCTGAGCAACTACTTTGTGATGTGTGTATTCATCTCATAGAGTTAAATCATTCTTCTGCCTATGGTGAAAAAGGAAATATCGTCTGATAAAAACTGGAGAGAAGCTTTCTGAGAAAATGCTTGATGTGTTCATTCCACTCAGGGAGTTATACATTTTTTCACATAAGGCACTGTTTCAACACTGTTCCTGTAAAACTACAAAAGTGATATTCAGAGAACATTGAAGACTATGTCTAAAAGTGAAATATCGTCCATTAAAACCCAGAAAGAAACATTCCAAGAAACTCCTCTCTGACATGTCTATTCATTTCACTGAAATAATGCTTACTCAACATTTTCCAGTTTGGAAAGTCAGTCTTTGAGGATTCTGTGAAGCGATATTAAGTGGCAGCCTGAGGCCTGTGAAGAGCAATGAAATGTCTTCCTTTGAAAATTAGAGAGAAGCTTTCTGAGCAACTCTTTTGTGATGTTTGTATTCATCTCATAGAGTTAAATCATTCTTTGAATTGAGCAGTCTGAAATCACTGTTTCTGTGGAATCTGAGAAAGGACATTTGGGAACGCTCTTTAGAATATCCTGAAAAAGAAATAAACTCAGATAGAAACCATTCTGTGAAACTGTTCTGTGTCGCGTGAATTCCGCTCACACAGTTAAGTTTCTCTTTTCATTGAGCAGTATTCTAACACTGTTTTTGTTTAGTCTGTGAAGGGATATTCGGAAGACCTTTGAGGCTTACTATTAAAAAGAAAATATCTTCAGATAAAAACTGGAGAGAAGTTTTCTGAGAAACTGCTTTGTGACATGTGCATTCCAGCCCGGAGGCTGGTGGTGAGCAAGGAAACGTCTTAAGATGAAACACGGAGAGAAGCTTTCTGAGCAATTGCTCTGTGATGTGTGTATTCGTCTCATATAGTTAAACCATTCTTTGGATTGAGCAGTTTGAAATCACTGTTTTTGTGGAATCTGAGGAAGGATATTTGGGAAAGCTCTTTAGAATATGGAGAATGAAATATCCTCAGGTAAAATCCAGAAGGAAACATGTTTAGCGTGTGAAGGATATTCGAGAGTGCTTTGAGGCTTACGGTGAAAAAGGAAATATGTTCAGACTGGAACTGGAGAGAAACTTTCCGAGGAACTCCTTTGTGACGTGTGCATTCCACTCACAGTGTTATACTTCTCTTCTCAAACAGCTTCGGGGAAACCGTTTTGGAGAAAATGGTGCCAAGTGACATTCGGGAGCATGTTGATGCCCATGGTGAAAAGGGAAATAGCCTCAGACAAAAACTGGAAAGAAGCTTTCTATGAAACTGCTCTGTGATATGAGTATTCATCTCACATACATAAAGCTTTCTTTACATTACGCAGCTTGGAAACTCAGTCATGGATGGATCCACGAAGGGATATTTGAGATCACATTTGGGCCTATGGTGAAATACGAAATATCGTCTGTTAAAAACTGGAGAGAAGCTTTCTGAGAAACTTCTTGGTGATGTGTGCATTCCACTCAGGGATTTATACCTTTTTCCCCATAATTCACTGTTTGAACACGGTTCCTGTACAACTAAAAAAGTGATATTCGGAGCATATTGAAGACTATGGCAAAAAGTGAAATGTCATCAAATAAATCCCGGAAAGGAGCATTCCAAGAAATTGCTCTCTGACATGTCCATTCATTTCACAGAGTTGAAGTGTACTCTACATTTCCCATTTTGGAAATCTGTCTTTGAGGATTCTGGGAAGGGATATTAAGTGGCAACTGGTGGCCTGTGGCGAGGAAGGAAATGTCTTCCATTGAAAATTGAGAGAAGCTTTCTGAGCAACTATCTTGTGATGCTTGTATTCCTGTCATAGAGTTAAATCATTCTTTGGATTGAGCAGTTTGAAATCACTGTTTCTGTGGAATCTGAGAAAGGACATTGGGAAAGGTCTTTAGAATATCCTGAAAAAGAAATAACCTCAGATAGAAACCAGAAAGAAGCTCTCTGTGAAACTACTCTGTGTCGAGTGAATTCCGCTCAAACAGTTAAGCTTCTCTTTTCATTGAGCAGTATTCTAACACTGTTTTTGTTTAGTCTGTGAAAGGATATTCGGGAGCGCTTTAGGTTTACAGTGAAAAAGGAAATATCTTCAGATTGAAACTAGAGGGAAGCTTTCCGAGGCACTATTTTGTGACGTGTGCATTCCACTCACAGAATTATACGTTTCTTCTCATAGAGGATTGGGGAATCCCTTTTGGAGAAAAAGCTACCAGGGGACATTCAGGAGTATTTGGACGGTTCTGTAGAAAAAGGAAATACCCTCAGACAAAAACTGGAAAGAAGATTTCTGTGAAACTGCTTTGTGATAGATGTGTTTATTCATCTCACATAGGTAAATTTTTCCTTATATTAGGCATTGTGGAAACTCCATCATGGATGGATCCACAAAGGGACATTCGGGAGCACATTCAGGCCTACAGTGAAAAAGGAGTTATCTTCAGATTAAAACTGGAGAGAGGCTTTCTGAGAAACTGCTTTGTGATGTGTGCATTCCACTCAGAGAATTATACCTCTTTTCTCATAAGGCCGTGTTTGAACACTGTTCCTGTAAAAGCGAAAAAGTAATATTTTGGAGCACATGGAATACAATGGCGAAAAGTGAAATATCCTCAAATAAAACCCAGAAAGAAGCATTCCAAGAAACTGTTCTCTGACATGTGCATTGATTTCAGAGAGTTAAAGCTTACTCTACATTTCCCAGTTTGGAAAGTCTGTCTTTGAGGCTTGTGTGAAGGAAAATTAAGTGGAGACTGAGACCTGTGGCGAGGAAGGAAATGTCTTTCATTGAAGACTGGAGATAAGCTTTCTGAGCAACTGTTTTATGATGTGTGTGTTCATCTCTTAGAGTTAAATCATTCTTTGAATTCTGCAGTCTGAAATCACTCTTTCTGTGGAACCTGAAAAAGGACATTTGGGAACGTTCTTGAGAATATGCTGAAAAACAAATACCACCCGATAAAAACCAGAAGGAAGCTTTCTGTGAAACAGCTCTGGGTCACGTGAATTTCACTCACACAGTTAAGCTTCTGTATTCATTGAGCAGTATTCTAACACTGTTTTAGTTTAGTCAGCTAAGGGATACTCGGGAGCATTTTGAGGTTTATGGTGAAAACGGAAATATCTTCAGATAAAAACTGGAGAGAAAATTTCCGAGAGGCTGCTTTGTGACGTGTGCATTCCTCTCACAGAGTTATACTTTTCTTCTCAGAGAGGATTGGCGATCCCTTTTTTAGAAAAAGCTACCAGGGGACATTCTGGAGTATATGCATGGCTATGGTGAAAAAGGAATTATCCTCAGACAGAAACTGGAAAGAATCTTTCTGTGAAAATACTTTCTGATAGATACGTTTATTCATCTCATGTCGAGAAAACTTTCCTTATATTATGCAATTTGGAAACTCCATCAAGGACGGATCCGTGAAGGGACATTCGGGAACACTTTCAGGACTATGGTGGAAGAGGAGAGGTCTTCAGATAAAAACTGGAGAAGAGCTTTCTGAGAAACTGCATTGTGATATGTGCATTCAACTCAGGGACTTATACCTCTTTTCTCATAAGGCAGTGTTTGAACACTGTTCCTGTAAAAGCTAAAAAGTGATATTTCATAGCACATTGAATACTACAGCAAAAAGTGAAATATCCTCAAATAAAACCCAGAAAGAAGCGTTCCAAGAAAATGCTCTCTGATATGTTGATTCAATTCAGAGAGTTAAAGCTCACACTACATTTCCCAGTTTGGAAACTCTGTCTTTGAGGAATCTGTGAAGGGATATTAAGTGGCGCCCAGAGGCTTGTGGTGAAAAAGGAAACGACTTCCGATGAAAACTGGAGAGAAGTTTCTTAGCAACTGCTTTGTGATGTGTGTATTCATCTTATAGAGTTAAACCATTCTTTGGATCGAGCACTTTGAAATCACTGTTTTTGTGGAATCTGAGGATGGACATTTGGGAACGCTCCTTAGAATATGGAGGAGGAAATATCCTCAGGTAAAATCCAGAAGGAAGCTTTCTGTGAAACTGCTCTGTGTCATCTTAATTCCTCTCACTCAGTTAAGCCTCTCTTTTCATAGAGCAGTTTTCTAACAGTGTTTATGTTTAGCGTGTGAAAGGACATTCGGGAGCACTTTGAGGCTTACAGTGAAGAAGGAAACATGTTCAGACCGAAACTGGAGAGAAGCTTTCCTAGGAACTGCTTTGTGACGTGTACATTCCACTCACAGCGTTATACCTCTCTTCTCATATAGCATCAGGAAAACCTTTTGGAAAAATAGGTACGAAGGGATATTGGGTAGAATATTGACACCCATGGTGAAAAGGGAAATAGCCTCTAAAATACTGGAAAGAATTTTCTGCGAAACTGCTAGGTAATATTTGTATTCATGTCACATAGTTAAAGTTTTCTTTACATTACACAGCTTGGAAAAACTGTCATGGACGGATCCATGAAGGGACATTCAGGAGCATATTCAGGACTATGGGGAAAAAGGAAAGGTCCTCAGACAAAAACTGGAAAGAAGATTTCTGTGAAATTGCTTTGTGATAAGTAGGTTTATTTATATAACATAGATAAAACTTTCTTTATATTACACAGTTTGTAAACTCCATCATGGACGTATCTGCGAAGGGACATTCGGGAGCACATTCTGGCCTATGGTGAAAAAGGAAATATCTGTAGATAAAAACTGGAGAGAGGCTTTCTGAGAAACTGCTTTGTGATCTGTGCATTCCACTCAGGGAATTATACCTATTTTCTCATAAGGCAGTGTTTGAACACTGTTTCTGAAAAATCGAAAATGTGATATTTCGGAGCACCTTGAAGACTATGGTGGAAAGTGAAATATCCTCAAATAAAACCCAGACAGAAGCGTTCCAAGAAACTACTCTCAGATATGTGCATTCATTTCACAGAGGTAAAGGTTACTCTACGTTGCCCAGTTTGGAAACTCTATCTTTGAGGAATCTGCAAAGGGATATTAAGTGGCGACCAGAGGCCTGTGGTGAACAAGAAAATGTCTTCCCTTGAAAGCTGAAGAGAAGATTTCGGAGTAACAGTTTTGTGATGTGTTTATTCATCTCATAAAGTTACATCATTCTTTGGATTGAGCAGTTTGAAATCACTGTTTCATGGACGGATCTGTGAAGGGACATTTGAGAGCACATTCATGACTATGGTGAAAAAGGAAATATATTCAGATAAAAATTGGAAAGAAGCTTTCTGTGAATCTGCTTTTTGTTATGTTTATTCATCTCACGTAGATAAATCTTTCTTTACATTATGCAGCATGGAAACTCTGTCATGGACGGATCCGCGAAGGGCATTCGGGAGCACTTTCAAGACTATGGTGAAAAGGGAAATATCTTCAGATGAAAACCAGAAGGAAGTTTTCTGTGAAACTGTTCTGTGTAGTGTGAATTCCACTCGCACACTTAAGCTTCTATTTGCATTGAGCCGTATTCTAACACTGCTTATGTTTAGCGTGTGAAGGGATTTTCAGGAGCGCTTTGAGGTTTACGGTGAAAAAGGAAATATGTTCAGATAGAAGCTGGAAATAAGCTTTCTGAGGAACTGCTTTGTGACGTGTGCATTCCACTTACAGTGTTATATCTCTCTTCTCATACAGCATCAGGGAAACCCCTTTGGAGAAAAATTTACCAAGGGATATCTGGGAGCATATTGATGCCACTTGTGAAAAGGAAAATAGCCTGAGATAAAAACAGGAAAGAAGCATTATTTGAAACTACTCTGTGATATATGTATTCGTCTCACATAGATAAAGCTTCCTTTACAGTACGCAGCTTGGAAATTCTGTCATGGAAGGATCTGCGAAGGTACATTGGGGAGAACATTCAGGACTATGGTGAAAAAGAAAATATTTTCAGATGAAAACTGGAAAGAAGCTTTCTGTGAATCTGCTTTTAGCTGTGTTTATTCATCTCACATAGATAAAGCTTTCTTTACATTACGCAGCTTGGTAACTCTGTCATGGACGGATCCTCGAAGGGACATTCAGGAGCATATTTAGGACTCTGGTGAAAATGGAAATATCTTCAGATAAAAACTGGAGAGAAGCTTTCTGAGAAACTGCTTGGAGATGTGTGCCTTCCACTCAGGGAGTTATACCTCTTTTCTTATAAGGCAGTGTTTGAACACTGTTCCTGTAAAACAAAAAAGTGGTATGTCAGAGCACATGGACGACTCTAGCGAAAAGTGAAATATCCTAAAATAAAACCCAGAAGGAAGCAATCCAAGAAACTGCTGTCTGACATGTGCATTCATTTCAGAGAGTTAAAGTTTATTCTACATTTCCCAGTTTGGAAAGTCTGTCTTTGAATAATTTGAGAAGGGATATGAAGTGGTGCCCGGAGGCTGGCGGTGAGCAAGGAAACGTCTCAAGATGAAACATGGAGAGAAGCTTTCTGAGCAACTGCTTTGTGATGTGTGTATTCATCTCCCATAGTTAAACCATTCTTTGGATTCAGCAGTTTGAAATCACTGTTTCTGCGGAATCTGAGAAAGGACATTTGGGAATGCTCTTTAGAATATCCTGAAAAAGAGATAGCCTCAGATAGAAATGAGAAGGAAGCTTTCTGTGAAACTGCTCTGTGTCACAAGAATTTCTGCTCACATGGTTAAACTTCTCTTTTCATTCAGCAGTATTTTAACACTGTTTTTCTTTAGTCTGCGTAGGGATATTTGGGAGCGCTTTGAGGCTTACGGTGAAAAAGGAAATATCTTCAGATAGAAACTGGAGAGAAGCTTTCTGAGGAGCTGCTTTCTGACTGGTGCATTCCACTCACAGAATTATACCTTTCTTCTCATACAGGATTGGGGAATTCCTTTTTGGAGAAAAAACCTCCAAGGGACATTTGGGAGCATATGGACGGCTATTGTGAAAAAGAAAATATCCTAAGACAAAAACTGGAAAGAAGCTATCTACGAAGCTACTTTGTGATAGATATATTTATTCATCTCACCTAGATAAAACTTTATTTCTATTACGCAGTTTTGAAACTCCGTCATGGACGGATTCGCAAAGGGAGATTCGAGAGCACATTCAGGCCAATGGTAAAATAGGAAATATCTTCTGATAAAAAGTAGAGAGAAGCTTTCTGAGAAACTGCTTTGTGATATGTGCATTCTACTCAGGGATTTATACGTCTTTTCTCATGAGGCAGTGTTTGAACACTCTTCCTGTAAAATCGAAAAAGTGATATTTCAGAGTGCATTGAAGACTATGGTGAAAAGTGAAATATCCTCAGATAAAACCCAGAAAGAAGCGTTCCAAGAAAATGCTCTCTGATATGTGCATTCATTTCACAGAGTTAAAGCTTACTCTACGTTGCTCAGTTTGGAAACTCTCTTTGAAGAATCTGTGAAGAGATATTAAGTGGCGCCCAGAGGCTTGTGGTGAAAAAGGAAACGACTTCCGATGAAAACTGAAGAGAAGTTTCTGAGCAACTGCTTTGTGATGTGTGTATTCATCTCATAGAATTAAACCATTCTTTGGATCAAGCCTTTTGAAATCACTGTTTTTGTGGAATCTGAGGATGGACATTTGGGAATGCTCCTTAGAATATGGAGGAGGAAATATTCTCAGGTAAAATCCAGAAGGAAGCTTTCTGTGAAACTGCTCTGTGTCGTCTTAATTCCTCTCGCTCAGTTAAGGCTCTCTTTTCATTGAGCAGTTTTCTAACACTGTTTATGTTTAGCATGTGAAGGGACATTCGGGAGTCCTTGAGGCTTACGGTGAAAAAGGAAATATATTCAGACAGAAGTTGGAGAGAAGCTTTCCGAGGAACTGCTTTGTGACGTGTGCATGCAACTCACAGTGTTACACCTCTCTTCTCATACAGCATTGGGGAAACCCTTTTGGAGAAAAAGATGCCAAATTGTATTCGGGAGCATGTTGATGCCCATGGTGAAAAGGGAAATAACCTCAGACAAAAACTGGAAAAAAGCTTTCTATGAAACTGCTCTGTGATATGTGTATTCATCTCACATAGATCAAGATTCCTTTATATTACACAGCTTGGAAACTGTCAGGGACGGATCTGTGAAGGGACATTCGGGAACACATTCAGGACTATGGTGAAAAAGGAAATATCTTCAGATAAACATTGAAAAGAAGCTTTCTGTGAATCTGCTTTTTACTATGTTTAACCATCTCACATAGATAACGATTTCTTTACATTATGTAGCTTGGAAACTCCGTCATGGATGGATCTGCGCAGGGATATTCAGAATCACACTCGGGTCTATGATGAAAAGGGAAATATCATCAGAAAAAACGGGAGAGCAGCTTTCTGAGAAACTGCTTGGTGATGTGTGCATTCCACTCAGGGAGTTCTCCCTTTCTTCTCACAAGACACTGTTTAAACATTGTTCCTGGAAAACTAAAAAAGTGATATTCGGAGCACATTGAAGACTATGGGAAAAAGTGTAATGTCGTCAAATAAAACGCAGAAAGAAGCATTCCAAGAAACTGCTCTCTGACATGTCCATTCATTTCACAGAGTTAAAGCTTACTCTACATTTCCCAGTTTGGAAAGTCTGTCTTTGAGGATTCTGCGAAGGTACATTAAGTGGCCACCGGAGGCCTGTGGTGAGCAAGGAAATGTCTTCTGTTGAAAATTGGAGGGAAGCTTTCTGAGCAACTCTTTTGTGATGTTTGTATTCATCCCATAGAGGTAAATCATTCTTTGTATTGAGTAGTTTGAAATCACTCTTTCTGTGGTATCTGAGAAAGGAAATTTGGGAACGGTCTTTAGAATATCCTGAAAAAGAAATAACCTCAGATAGAAACCAGAAGGAAGCTTTCTGTGAAACTACTCTGTGTCACTTGAATTCCACTCACAGAGTTAAGCTTCTCTTTTCATTGAGCAGTATTGTAACACTGTTTTTGTTTAGTTTTCAAAGGAATATTCGGGAGCGCTTTGAGGCTTAAGGTGAAAAAGGAAATTATCAGATAGAAACAGGAGACAAGCTTCCCGAGGAGCTGCTGTGTGCGTGTGCATTCCACTCACATAATTATACCTTTCTTCTCATAGAAGGTTGGGGAATTCCTTTTAAAGAGCAAGCTACCAGGGGACATTCGGGAGTATACGGACGGCTATGGTGAAAAAGGAAATATCCTCAGACAAAAACTGGAAAGAAGTTTTCTGTGAAACTGCTTTGTGATAGATATGTCTATGCATCTCACATAGATAAAAATTTCCTTATGTTACGCAGTTTGGAAAGTCCGTCATGGACGAATCCATGAAGGGACATTCTGGAGCACATTCAGGCCTACGGTGAAAAAGGTGATATCTTCAGATAAAAACTGAATAGAAGCTTTCTGAGAAAGAGCTTTGTGATGTGTTCATTCCACTCAGGGAGTTATACCTCTTTCCTCGTAAGGCAGTGTTTGAACACTTTTCCTGTAAAACCAAAAACGTAATATTTCAGAGCGCATGTAGGACTATGGTGAAAAGTGAAATATCCTCAAATAAAACCCAGAAAGAAGCATTCCAAGAAACTCCTCCCTGACATATGCATTCATATCAGAGAGTTAAAGCTTCCTCTACATTTTCCAGTTTGGAATGTCTGTGTTTGAGGATTCTGTGAATGGATATTAAGTGGCGACTGGAGGCCTGTGGTGAGCAAGGAAATGTCTTCCGTTGAAATCTGGAGAGAAGCTTTCTGAGCAACTGATTTGTGACGTGTGTATTCATCTCATAGAGTTAAATCATTCTTCGGAATGAGCTGTTCGAAATCACTCTTTCTGGGGAACCTGAGAAAGGACATTTGGGAACACTCTTAAGAATGTGCAGAAAAAGAAATACCCTCTGATAAAAATCAGAAGGAAGCTTTGTGTGAAACTGCTCTTTGTCATGTAAATTCCAAACAGTTAAGCTTCCGCTTTCAATGAGAAGAGTTCTAACACTGTTTTAGTTTAGGCTGTTGAGGAATACTCGGGAGTCCTTTGAGGCTTATGGTGAAAATGGAAATACCTTCAGATAGAACCTGGAGAGAAGCTTTCTGAGGAACTGCTTTGTGACGTGTGCATTCCACTCACAGAGTTATACTTTTCTTCTCATAGAGGATTGTGGAATCCCTTTTGGAGAAAAAGCTACCAAGGAACATTTGCGAGTATATGGACGTCTATGGTGAAAAAGGAAATATCCTCAGACAAAAACTGGAAGGAAGCTTTCTGTGAAACTGCTTTGGGATAGATATGTTTATTCATGTCACATAGATAAAACTTTCTTTCTATTATGCAGTTTTGAAACTCCATCATAGATGGATTCGCGAAGGGACATTCGGGAGCACATTCAGGCCTATGGTGAAATAGGAAATATCTTCTGATAAAAAATGGAGAGAAGCTTTCTGAGAAACTGCTTTGTGATGTGTGCATTCCACTCAGGGAGTTATGCCTCTTTTCTCAATAGGCAATGTTTGAGCACTGTTCTTGTAAAACCGAAAAGGTGATATTATGGAGCATATTGAACACTATGGCGAAAAGTGAAATACCCTCAAAGAAAACCCAAAAGAAGCGTTCCAAGAAACCATTCTCTGATATATGCATTCACTTCACAGAGCTAAAACTTACTCTACATTGCCCAGTTTGGAAACTCTCTCTTTGAGGAATCTGTGAAGGCATATTAAGTGGCACCTGGAGGCTTGTGGTGAACAAGGAAACGACTTCCGATGAAAACTGGAGAGAAGTTTCTGAGCAACTGCTTTGTGATGTGTGTATTCATCTCATAGAGTTAAACCATTCTTTGGATCGAGCACTTTGAAATCATTGTTTTTGTGGAATCTAAGGATGGATTTTTGGGAATGTGCCTTAGAATACAAAGGAGGAAATATCCTCAAGTAAAATCCAGAAGGAAGCTTTCTGTGAAACTGCTCTGTGTCATCTTAATTTCTCTCACTCAGTTAAGCCTGTCTTTTCATTGAGGAGCTTTCTAACACTCTTTATGTTTAGCGTGTGAAGGGACATTCGGGAGTGCTTTGAGGCTTACGGTGATAAAGGAAATATGTTCAGACCGAAACTGGAGAGAAGTTTTCTGAGGAACTGCTTTGTGAGGTGTGCATTCCACTCACTGTGTTATACCTCTCTTCTCATACATCATCGGGGAAACCCTTTTGGAGAAATAGGTATGAAGGAACATTGGGGAGAGTATTGATGCCTATGGTGAAAAGGGAAATAGCCTCAGGAAAAACTGGAAAGAATTTTTCTGTAAACTGTTTGGTGATATGTGTATTCATGTCACATAGATAAAGCTTTCTTTACATTACGCAGCTTGGAAACTCTGTCATGGACGGATCCGCAAAGGGACATTTGGGAGCACAATCAGGACTATGGTGAAAAAGGAAATACATTCAGATAAAATCTGGAAAGAAGCTTTCTGTGAATATGCTTTTTGCTATGTTTATTCATCTCACGTTGATAAAACTTTCTTTATATTATGCAGCTTGAAATCTCTGTCATGGATGGATCTGCGAAGGGTATTCAGGAGCACATGCAGGACTATAGTGAAAAGGGAAATATCTTCAGATAAAAACCAGAAGGATGCTTTCTGTGAAACTGCTCTGTGTTGTGTGAATTCCACTTGCACAGGTAAGCTTCTCTTTGCATTGAGCCGTTTTCTAACACTGTTTACGTTCAGCATGCGAAGGTATTTTCAGGAGCGCTTTAAGGCTTATGGTAAAAAAGGAAATATGTGAGATAGAAACTGGAGAGAAGGTTTTTGAGGAACTACTTTGTGACGTGTGCATTCCACTTACAGTGTGATACCACTCTTCTCATATAGCATCAGGGAAACCCCTTTGGAGGAAAATTTACCAAGGGATATCCAGGAGCATATTGAGGCCGCTGGTGAAAAGGGAAATCGTCTCAGATAAAAACAGAAAAGAAGCTTTCTGTGAAACTACTCTGTGATATATGTATTCATCTCACATAGCTAAACCTTTCTTTACAGTATGCACCTTGGAAACTCTGACTTGGAAGGATCCCCAAAGGTACATTTGGGAGCACATTCAGGACTATGGTGAAAAAGGAAATATTTTCAGATGAAAACTGGAAAAAAGGTTTCTGTGAATTTGCTTTTTGCTATGTTTATTCATCTCACATAGATAAAGGTTTCTTTACATTACGCAGCTTGGTAACTCTGTCATGGACACATCCCCGAAGGGACATTCGGGAGCACATTCAGGACTCTGGTGAAAATGGAAATATCTTCAGATAAAAACTGGAGAGAAGCTTTCTGAGAAACTGCTTGGTGATGTGTGCATTCCACTCAGTGAGTTATATCTCTTTTCTCATAAGGCAGTGTTTGAACACTGTTCCTGTAAAACCAAAAAAGTGATATTTTGGAGCACATTGAAGACTATGGTGAAAAGTGAAATATCCTAAAATAAAACCCAGAAAGAAGCATTCCAAGAAACTGTTGTCTGACATGTGCATTCATTTCAGAGAGTTAAAGATTGCTCTACATTTCCAGTTTGGAAAGGTTGTCTTTGAGGAATCTGAGAAGAGATATTACGTGGCGACCAGAGGCCTGTGGCGAGCAAGGAAATTTCTTCCGTTGAAAACTGGAGAGAAGCTTTCTGAGCAACTGCTTTGTGATGTGTGTATTCATCTCATAGAGTTAATTCATTCTTTGGATTGAGCAGTTTGAAATCACTCTTTCTGTGGAACCTGAGAAAGGACATTTGGGAAAGCTCTTAAGAATGTGCTGAAAAAGAAATACCCTCTGATAAAAACTTGAGGAAGCTTTCTGTGAAACTGCTCTGTGTCATGTGAATTCCACTCGCACAGTTAAGCTTGTGTTTTCATTGAGAAGTATTCTAACACTGTTTATTTTAGTCAGCTAAGGGATACTCGGGAGTGCTTTGAGGCTTATGGTGAAAACGGAAATATCTTCAGATAGAAACTGGAGAGAAGCTTTCCGAGGAACTGCTTTGTGACGT
The DNA here is from genome assembly GCF_000951045.1 of Mandrillus leucophaeus. Classification (NCBI taxonomy): domain Eukaryota; kingdom Metazoa; phylum Chordata; class Mammalia; order Primates; family Cercopithecidae; genus Mandrillus; species Mandrillus leucophaeus. Next base: position 6,317 of record NW_012102940.1, on the reverse strand, counting down.
GTGTATTCCACTCACAGAGTTATACTTTTCTTCTCATAGAGGATTGGGGAATCCCTTTTGGAGAAAAAGCTACCGGGGGACATTCGCGAGTATGTGGATGTCTATGGTGAAAAAGGAAATATCCTCAGACAAAAACTGGAAATAAGCTTTCTGTGAAACTGCTTTGTGATAGATATGTGTATTCATCTCACATAGATAAAACTTTCCTTATATCTCGCAGTTTGGAAACTCTGTCATGAATGGATCCGCGAACGGATATTCTGGAGCACATTCAGGCCTCTGAGCAATTCTTTGGGATGTTTGTATTCATCTCATACAGTTAAATCATTCTTTGGATGGAGCAATTTGAAATCACTGTTTCTGTGGAATCTGAGAAAGGACATTTGGGAATGTTCTTTGAATATCCTGAAACGCTGTTTAAAATATAGACAAAGAAATATTCTCAGATAAAAACCAGAAGGAAGTTTTCTTTGAAACTGCTATATGTAATGTGAATTCCTCTCGCCAAGTTAACTTCTATTTTCATTGAGCACTTTTCTAACACTGTTTATGTTTAGCATACGAAGGGATATTCGGGAGCGCTTTGAGGCTTATGGCGAAAAAGGAAATATGTTCAGATAGAAACAGGAGGGTAGCTTTTAAAGGAACAGCTTTGTGACGTGTGCATTCCACGCACAGTGTTATACCTCTGTTCTCATACATCATCGGGGAAACTTTTGGAGAAAAAGGTATCAAGCTTTATTCGTTTGCATATTGATGCCAATGGTGAAAAGGGAAATAGTCGCAGACAAAAAGTGGAAAGAAGCTTTCTATGAAACTGCTCTGTGATATGTACATTCATTTCACATAGACAAAGCTTTCTTTACATTACGCAGCTTGGAAACTACCTCATGGATGGTTCCGAGAAGGAACATTCGGGAGCACATTCAGGACTATGGTGAAAAAGGAAATATCTTCAGATAAAAATTGGAAAGAAGTTTTCTGTGAATTTGTATCTTGCTATGTTTATTCGTTTCACATAAATAAAAACTTATTTACATTATGCAGCTCATGTGTGTATTCATCTGATACAGTTTAATCATTCCTCGGATTCAGCAGTTTGAAATCACTGTTTCTGTGGAATCTGAGAAACGACATTTGGGAACAGTTTTTAGAATATGCTGAAAAAGAAATACCCTTAGATAAAAATCAGAAGGAAGCTTTCTGTGAAACTGCTCTGTGTCATATGAATTAGACTAGCACAGTTCAGTTTCTCTTTTCAGTGAGCAGTATTCTAACACTGTTTAGGTTTAGTCTGCAAAGGGATATTCGGGAGCGCTTCGAGGTTTATGGTGAAGAAGGAAACATCTTCAGATAGAAACTGGAAAGAAGCATTCCGAGGAGCTGCTTTGTAACGTGTGCTTTCCACTCACAGAGTTATAGCTTTCTTCTCATACAGGATTGGGGAATCCCTTTTGGAGAAAAAACTACCAAGGGACATTTGGGAATATATAGATGGCTATGGTGAAAAAGGAAATATCCTCAGACAAAAATTGGAAAGAAGCTTTCTGTGAAACTGCTTTGGGATAGATATGTTTATTCATCTCACATAGATAAAACTTTCTTTATAATACGCAGTTCAGAAACTGCATCATGGACGGATCCGCGAAGGGACATTCGGGAGCACATTCAGGACTATAGTGAAAAAGGAAATATCTTCAGATAAAAACTGGAAAGAAGCTTTCTGTGAATCTTCTCTTTTCTATGTTCATTCATCTCACATAGATAAAGTTTTCTTTACATTATGTAGCTTGGAAACACCGTCATGGACGAATCCGCCAAATTACATTCGGGAGCACCTTCAGGACTATGGTGAAAAAGGAAATATATTCAGATAAAAACTGGAGAGAAGTTTCTCAGTAACTGCTTTGTGATGTGTGCATTCCACTGGAGAGTTATACCTCTTTTCTCATAAGGCAGTGTTTGAACACTGTTCCTGTAAAACTGAAAAAGTGATATTTCGGAGTGCATTGAGGACTATGGAGAAAAGTGAAATATATTAAAAAAAAAAAACCCAGAAAGAAGCGTTCCATGAAACTACTCTCTGACAATATGCATTCATTTCACAGAGTTAAAGCTTACACTAAATTGCCCAGTTTGGAAACTCTGCCTTTGAGGAATCTTCTAAACGATATTATGTGGCGCCCAGAGGCCTGTGGAGAGTAAGGAAACATTTTCCGTTGAAAACTGGAGAGAAGCTTTCTGAGGAACTACTTTGTGACCTGTGTATTCATTACATAGAGTTAAATCATTCTTTGGATTAAACAGTGTGAAATCACTGTTTCTATGGAATCTGAGGAAGGACATTTGGGAATGCTCTTTACACTGTGGAGAAAGAAATATCCTCACATAAAAACCAGAAGGTTGCTTTCTGTGAAACTGCTATGTGTCGAGTGAATCTGTCTCGCTCAGTTAGGCTTCTCTTTTCATTGAGCAGTTTTCTAACACTGTTTCTGTTTAGGGTGCAAAGGGATTTTCAGGAGCGCTTTGAGACTTACGGTGAAAAAGGAAGTATCTTCAGATAGAAAATGGAAAGAAGCTTTCCCAGGAACTACTTTGTGACTTGTGCATTCCACTCACAGTGTTATACGTCTCTTCTCATACAGCATCAGGGAAACCCTTTTGGGGAAAATTTACCAAGGATATCCGGGAGCATATAGATGCCTATGATGAAAAGGCAAATAGCCTCAGACAAACACTGGAAAGAAGCTTTCTGTGAAACTGCTCTGTGATATGTGCATTCATCTCACATAGATAAAGCTTTCTTTACATTACACAGCTTGGAAACTCTGTCATGGACGGATCCACGAAGGGACATTCGGGAGCACATTCAGGACTATAGTGAAAAAGGAAATATATTCAGATATAAACTGGATAGAAGCTTTCTGTGAATCTGCTTTTTGCTATGTTTATTCATTTCACACAGATAAAGCTTTCTTTACATTGTGCAGCTTTCAAATTCCATCATGGACGGATCTGTGAAGGAATATTTGGGATCACATAGAGGACTATAGAGAAAAAGGAAATATCTTCAGATAAAAAAAGGAGAGAAGCTTTCTGAGAAACTGCTTTGTGATGTGTGCATTGCACTCAGGGAGTATTACCTCTTTTCTCATAAGGCAGTGTTTGAACACTGTTCCTGTAAAACTGAAAAAGTGATATTTCGGAGTGCATTGAAGAATAAGGAGAAAAGTGAAATCTCAAATAAAATACAGAAAGAAGCGTTCCAAGAAACTGCTCTCTGATATGTGCATTCATTTTACAGAGTTAAATCTTACTCTACATTGCTCATTTTGGAAACTCTGTCTTTGAGAAATCTGTGAGGGGATACTAAGTGGCGCCCTGAGGCCTGTAGTGAGCAAGGAAATCTCTTCCATTGAAAACTGTAGAGAAGCCTTCTGAACAACTGCCTGTGATGTGTGTTTTCATCTCATAGAGTTAAATCATTCTTTGGGTTGAGCAGTTTGAAATCACTCTTTCTGTGGAACCTGAGAAAGGACATTTGGGAATGCTCTTCAGAATATGCTGAAAATGAAATACCCTCAGATAAAAGCCAGAAGGAAGCTTTCTGTGAAACTGCTCTGTGTTGTGTGAATTCCACTTGCACCATTAAGCTTCTCTTGTCATTGAGCAGTAGTCTAACACTGTTTTGTTGACTCTGCGAAGGGATATTTGGGAGTGCTCTGAGACTTATGGTGAAAACCAAATTATCTTCAGATAGAAACTGGAGAGAAGCTTTCCGAGGAGCTGTTTTGTGACGTGTGTATAGCACTCACAGAGTTATACCTTTCTTCTCATAGAGGATTGGGGAATCCCTTTCGGAGAAAAAGCTACCAAGGGACATTCGGGAGTATAGGGACGGCTATGGTGAAAAAGGAAATATCCTCAGACAAAAACTGGAAAGAAGCTTTCTGTGAAACTTCTTCGTGATAGATATGTATAATCTTCTCACATATATACAACTTTCTTTATAATACGCAGTTTGGAACCTCAGTCATGGACGGATCTGCGAAGGGACATTCAGGAGCACATTCTGGTATATGGTGAAAAAGGAAATATCATCAGATAAAAACTGAAAAGAAGCAGTCTGTGAATCTGTTTTTTTGCTATGTATATTCATCTCACATAGATAAAAGTTTGTTTACATTAGGCAGTGGGAAACTCCGTCATGGACGGATCCGCGAAGGGATACTCAGCATCACATTCAGGCCTATCGTGAAATAGGAAACGTCTTCGATGAAAACTGGAGAGAAGCTTTCTGAGCAACTGCTTTGTGATGTGATGTGTGTATTCATCTCATAAAGTTAAACCATTCTTTGGATTGAGCAGTTTGAAATCACTGTTTCTGTGGAATCTGAGGAAGGACATTTGGGAATGCTCTTTAGAATATGGAGAAAGAAATATCTTCTGATAGAAACCAGAAGGAAGCTTTCTTTGAAACTGCTGTATGTCATGTGAAATCCTCTCCCTCAGTTAAGCTTCCCTTTTCATTCAGCAGTTTTCTAACACTGTTTGTGTTTAGCGTGCGAGAGGATATTGGGGAACACCTTGAGGCTTACGTGAAAAAGGAAATATGTTCAGATAGAAACTGGAGAGAAGCTTTCCGAGGAATTGCTTTGTGACCTGTGCATTCCACTCAGAGTGTTATACCTCTCTTCTCATATAGCATCGGGGAAACCCTTTGGGAGAAAAAGGTACCATGGGATATTCAGGAACATATTGACGCCTATGGTGAAAAGGGAAATAGCCTCAGACAAAAACTGGAAAGAAGCTTTCTGTGAAACTGCTCTGTGATATGTGTATTCATGTCACATGAATAAAGCTTTCATTACATTATGCAGCTTGGAAACTCTGTCAAGGGCGGATCCACAAAGGGAAATTCGGGAGCACATTCAGGAATGTGGTAAAAAAGGAAATAACTTAAGATAGAAACTGGAAAGAAGCTTTCTGCGAATCTGCTTTTTGCTGTGTTTATTCATCTCACATAAATAAAGCTTTCTTTACATTACAGAGCTTGGAATCTCCGTCATGGACGGATTCGTGATGGGATATTCGGGATTACATTCAGGACTACGGTGAAAAAGGAAATATCTTCAGACAAAAACTGGAGAGAAGCTTTCTGAGAATCTGCTTTGTGATGTGTGCATTCATCTCATAAAGTTAAATCATTCTTTCGATTGAGCTGTTTGAAATCACTGTGGAACCAGAGAAAGGACATTTGGGAATGCTCTTTAGAATATGGTGAACAAGAAATACCCTCAAATAAAAACCAGAAGGAAACCTTCTCTGAAACTGCTCTGTGTCGTGTGAATTCCACTCGCAGAGTTAAGCTTCTCTTTTCATTGAGCAGTATTTTAACAATGTTTTTGTTTAGTCTGTGAAGGGATATTCAGGAGCACTTTGAGGCTTATGGTGAAAACGGAAATATCTTCAGGTAGAAACTGGAGAGAGGCTTTCTGAGGAGCTACTTTGTGACGTGGGCATTTCACTCTCCAAGTTACATTTTTCTTCTCATAGAGGGTCAGGGAATCCCTTTTGGAGAAAAAGCTACCAAGGGGCATTCAGAAGTATGGACGGCTAAGATGAAAAAGGAAATATCCTCAGACAAAAACGAGAAAGAAACTTTCTGTGAAACTACTTTTTGATAGATATGTTTATTGATCTCACATAGATAAAACTTTCATTATATTACGCAGTTTGGAAACTCCGTCATGGACGGATCCGCGAAGGAACATTTGGGAGCACATTCGCGTCTGCTTGCACAGTGAAGCTACACTTTTCATTGAGCAGTGTTCTACCACTGTTTTTGTTTAGTCTGTGAAGGGATATTCGGGAGCGCTTTGAAGCTTACCTTAAAAAGGAAATATCTTCAGATAGAAACTGGAGAGATGCTTTCCAAGGAGCTGCCTTGTGACGTGTGCGTTGCACTCACAGAATTATACCTTTCTTCTCATAGAGGATTGGAGAATCCCTTTTGGAGAAAAGGCTGCCAAGTGACATTCAGGAGTATAGGGATGGCTATGGTGAAAAAGGAAATATCCCCAGACAAATACTGGAAAGAAGATTTCTGTGAAACTGCTTTGTGATAGATATGTTTATTCATCTCACATAGGTAAAACTTTCCTTATATTATGCAGTTTGGAAACTCCATCATGGACGGATCTGCAAAGGGACATTCGGGAGCACATTCAGGTCTATGGTGAAAAAGTAAATATCTTGAGATAAAAACTAGAAAGAAGTTTTCTGATAAACTGCTTTGTGATGTGTGCATTCATCTT
>NW_012102939.1:8092-15042 GCF_000951045.1 Mandrillus leucophaeus | reverse complement strand
CATATGAAATTTAAAGTAGTGTTTTCTAATTCTGTGAAGAAAATCAATGTTAGTTTGATGGGAATAACATTGAATCTATAAATTACTTTATGGCAGTATGGCCATTTTCACAATATTAATTCTTCCTATCAATGAGCATGGAATGTCCCTCCATTTGTGTGTGTCCTTTCTTATTTTCTTGAGCAGTGGTTTGTAGTTCTCCTCGAACAGGTCTTTCACCTCCTTTGTTAGCTGTATTTCAACTTATTTTATTCCCTTTGTGGCAATTATGAATAGGAGTTCATTCATAGTTTGGCTCTCAGCTTGTCTGTTGTTGGTGTGTAGGAATGCTTGTGATTTATGCTCATTGATTTTTGTATCCTGAGACTTTCCTGAAGTTGCTTATCAGCTTAAGAAGTTTTGGGGCTGAGATGATGGGATTTTCTAAATATAGAATCCTATCATCTGCAAACAGAGACAATTTGACTTCCTATTTGAATGCCCTTTATTTCTTTCTCTTTCCTGATTGCTCTGGCCAGAGCTTCCAGTACTTTGTTGAACAGGAGTGGTGAGAGAGGGCATCCTTGTCTTGTGCCAGTTTCCAAAGGGAATGCTTCTAGGTTTTGTCCATTCATTATGGTGATATTGGCTAAGTGTATGTCATAAATAGCTCTTATTATTTTGAGATATGTTCTGTCATTACCTAGTTTATTGAGAGTTTTTAGTGTGAAGGGATATTGGATTTTATTGAAGGCTTTTATCTGCATCTACTGAGAAAATCATGTTGTTTTTGCACTGGCTCTGTTTATGTGATGGAATGCATTTATTGATTTGCATATGTTGAAGAAGCCTTGTATTCCTGGGATGAAGCCAACCTGAACATGGTAGATAAGCTTTTTGATGTGCCGCTGGATTCAGTTAGCCAGTATTTTATTGAGGATTTTTGCATCGATGTTCATCAGGGATATTGGCCTGAAGTTTTCTTTTTTTGTTATTGTGTCTCTGCCTGGTTTTGGTATCAGGCTAATGCTGGCCTCATAAAATGAATTAGGGAGGAGTCCCTCCTTTTCAATTGTTTGGAATAGTTTTATAAAGGATTGTACCAGCTCCTCTTTGTACCTCCAGTAGAATATGGCCGTGAATCCATTTGGTTCTGGGCTTTTTTTGGTTTGTAGCTCAATTTAAGTGCTTTTAATTGGCCTATTCAGGATTTGACTTCTTCCTGGTTTCATCTTGGGAGAACGTATGTTTCCAGGAACTTCTCAATTTCTTCTAGGTTTTCTAGTTTATTTGCATAGAAGTGTTTATAGTATTCTCTGATGGTAGTTTGTATTTCTGTGGGATCAGTGGTGATATCCCCTTTATCATTTTTTATAGTGTCTATTTGATTCTTCTCTCATTTCTTATTGGTCTTGCTAGCAGTCGACCTATTTTGTTAATTTTTTCAAAAAACTAGCTTCTGGATTCATTGATTTTTTAATGATTTTTCATGTCTCTATCTCCTTCAGTTCTGCTCTGATCTTAGTTATTTCTTCTCTTCTGTTAGCTTTTGAATGTATTTGCTCTTGCTGCTCTATTTCTTTTAATTGTGATGTTAGGGAGTCAATTTGAGATCTTTCTAGCTTTCTGATGTGGGTATTTTGTGCTATAAATTTCCCTCTTAACACTGCTTTTGCTATGTCCCAGAGATTCTGGTATGTTGTCTCCTTGTTCTCATTGGTTTCAAAGAACTTCTCAGTTTCTGCTTTAATCTCGTTATTAACCCAGGAGTCATTCAGGAGCAGGTTGTTCAATTTCCATATAGTTTTGTGGTTTTGAGTGAGTTTCTTTATCGAGTTTTAATTTGATTGCACTGTGGTCTGAGAGACTGTTATGATTTCAGTTCTTTTGCATTTGTTGAGGAGTGTTTTACTTCAAATTATGTAGTCGATTTAAAAATAAGTGCCATGTGGCACTGAGAAGATTGTATATTCTGTTGATTTGAGGTGGAGAGTTCTGTAGATATCTATTAGGTCCACTTGTTCCAGAGCTGAGTTCAAGTCCTGAATATCCTTGTTAATTTTCTGACTCATTGATCTGTCTAATATTGACAGTGGAGTGTTAAAGTCTCCCACTATTATTGTGTGGGAGTCTAAGTCTCTTTGTATGTCTCTAAGAACTTGCTTTATGAATCTGGGTGCTCCTGTATTGAGTGCATATATATTTAGGATAGTTAACTCTTCTTGTTGCGTTGATCCCTGTACCATTATGTAATGCCCTTCTTCGTCTTTTTTGATCTTTGTTGTTTTAAAGTCTGTTTTGTCAGAGACTAGAATTGCAACCCCAGCCTTTTTTTTTTTTTTTTTTTTTGAGACGGAGTCTCCGCCCAGGCTGGAGTGCAGTGACCGGATCTCAGCTCACTGCAAGCTCCGCCTCCTGGGTTCACGCCATTCTCCTGCCTCAGCCTCCCAAGTACCTGGGACTACAGGCGCCCGCATTTGCTCAGTAAATTTTCCTCCATCCCTTTATTTTGAACCTATGTGTGTCTTTGCACGTGAGATGGGTCTTCTAAATAGAGCATACTGATGGGTCTTGACTCTTTATCCAATTTGCCAGTCTGTGTTTTTGGGGGGCATTTAGCCCATTTACATTTAAAGTTAGTATTGTTACATGTGAATTTGACCCTGTCATCGTGATGCTAGATGGCTATTTTGCACACTAGTTGATGCAGTTTCTTCATGGTATCATCGGTCTTTATATTTGTATGTACTTTTGCAGTGCCTGGTACCAGTTTTTCCTTTCCATATTTAGTGCTTCCTTCAGGAGCTCTTGCAAGGCAGGCCTGGTGGTGACTAAATCTCTTAGCATCTGCTTGTCTGGAAAGGATTTTATCTCTCCTTCACTTACGAAGCTTAGTTTGGCTGGATTGAAATTCTGGGTTGAAAAATCTTTCATTGAGAATGTTGAATTTTGGCCCCCACTCTCTTCTGACTTGTAGGGTTTCTGCTGAGGGATTAGATGTTGGTCTGATGGGCTTCCGTTTGTAGATGGCCTGACTTTTCTCTCTGGCTGCCCTTAGCACTTTTTCCTTCATTTCGACCTTGAAGAATCTGATGATTATGTGTCTTCGGGTTGATCTTCTCGTGGACTATCTTACTGATGTTCTCTGTATTTCCTGAATTTGAATGTTGATCTGTCTTGCTAGGTTGGAGGAGTTCTGCTGGATAATATCCTGAAGTGTGTTTTTCATCTTGGTTCCATTCTTCCCATCACTTAACCAGTCATAGGTTTGGTCTTCTCACATAGTCCCATATTTCTTTGAGACTTTGTTCATTCCTTATCATTCTTTTTTTTTCTCTAATCTTGTCTGCATGCCTTATTTCAGCAAGGTGGTCTTCAATCTCTGATATCTTTTCTTCTGTTTGTTTGATTCAGCTATTCACGGAGTTCTTGGGCTCTGTTTTTCAGATCCATCAGTTCATTTATATTCGTCTCTAAACTGATTTTTCTAGTTATCAGTTCCTGTAAGCTTTTGTTCAGGGAAACTCCCATTTTTAAAACCATTAGATCTCGTGAGACTTATTTGTGTCACAAGAACAGCATGGGAAAGACCCACCCCCATGATTCAATTACCTCCCACCAGATGAGATTTGGATGGGGACACAGCCAAACAATATCAGATATCTTTTGGATATAAACCATTTTAACTGGTTTGAGATGATATCCCATTGTAATTTTCATTTGCAGGTCTTTCATGATCAGTGATGTTGAGCACCTTTTCAAGTGCCTGTTTTCCATTTGTATATCCTCTTTTGAGAAATGTCTTTTCAAATCTTTGCCCATTTTTTTTTGTCAGATTATTAGATTTTTTTGTCCTATAGAATTGTTTGGGCTCCTTATATATTCTGGTTATTAATCTTTTGTCAGATGGGTAGAATGCAAATATTTTCTCCCATTCTGTGAGTTGTTTCTTCAATTTGTTAATTGTTTATTTTGCTGTGCAGAAGTTTTGTAACCTAATGTGATCCCATTTGTCCATTTTTACTTTGGTTGCTTGTGAGGTGTTGCTCAAGAAATTTTTGCCCAAACCAAAGCCCTAGAGATTTTCTCCAATGTTTTTCTATAGTAGTTTCATAGCTTAAGAACTTAGATTAAAGCTTTTAATCCATTTTGATTTGATTTGTTAATATAGCAAGAGACAGGGGCCCAGTTTCATTCTTCTGCATATGGGTATCCAGTTTTCCCAGCACCATTTATTGAAGACACTATCTTTTCTCCAAGGAATGTTCTTGGTACATTTGTTGAAAAATGAGTTCATTGTAGGTGTGTGAATTTGTTTTGGGGTTCTCTATTATGTTGCATTGGTCTATGTCTCTTTTAAAACCAGTATCATGTTGTTTTGGTTACTATGGCTCTGTAGTATAATTTGAAGACAGGTAATGTGACTCCTTCAGCTTTGTTGTTTTTCCTTAGGATAGCTGTAGCTACTCTGGGTCTTTTGTGTTTCCCTATAAGTTTTAGGGTTTTTTTTTTTTTAATTATGCATAGAATGTAATTGGTATTTTGATAGGGATTGCATTGAATATGAATATTGCTTTGGGTAGTAAAACATCTTAACAATATTGATTCTTTCAATTCATGAACATGGACTATCCTTCCATTGTTTTGTGTTCTCTTCAATCTCTCATTAGTGTTTTATAGTTTTCATTATAGAGATATTTCTCTTCTTTGGTTAAGTTAGTTGTTAGGTATTTAATTTTGTTGGTGGTTATTGTAAATGACATTACTTTTTAAAATTTTGTAAAAATGTGTTCACTTTTGGCAAATAGAAATGCCAGTATTTTTTTTTCTATGTTGATTTTGTTTGCTGCAACTTTACAGAATTTGTTTATTGGTTATAATAGTTTATTTGTGGAATCTTTAGTTTTTTCCTAATATAAAATTATATCATCTGCAAATAAGAATAATTTGACTTCGTTTCAAATTTGGATGCACTTTAGCTCTTTCTCTTTTATTTTTCTTTCTTTTTTAAAATTATACTTTAAGTTCTTGGGTGCATGTGCACAACATGCAGGTTTGTTACATATATATATATACATGGGCCATGTTGGTGTGCTGCACCCATTAACTCATCATCTACAATAGGCATTTCTCTTAATGCCATCCCTCCCCCCTCCCACCATCCCACGACAGGCCTCAGTGTGTGATGTTCCCCACCCTGTGTCCAAGTGTTCTCATTGTTCAATTCCCACCTATGGGTGAGAACATGCAGTGTTTGTTTTTCTGTCCTTGCAATAGTTTGCTCAGAATGATGGTTTCCAGCTTCATCCATGTCCCTACAAAGGACACGAACTCATCCTTTTTTATGGCTGCATAGTATTCCATGGTGTATATGAGACACATTTTCTTAATCCAGTCTATCGGTGATGGACATTTGGGTTGATTCCAAGTCTTTGACATTGTGAATAGTGCATACGTGTGCATGTGTCTTTATAGTAGCATAACTTATAATCCTTTGGGTATATACTCAGTAATGGGATTGCTGGGACAAATGGTATTTCTGGTTCTAGATCCTTGAGGAATTGCCACACTGTCTTCCACAATGGTTCAACTAGTTTATACTCCCACCAACAGTGTAAAAGTGTTCCTATTTCTCCACATCCTCTCCAGCACCTGTTGTTTCCTGACTTTTTAATGATCACCATTCTAACTGGTAGAATGAGATGGTATCTCATTGTGGTTTTGATTTGCATTTCTCCGATGACCAGTGATGATGAGAATTTTTTCATGTGTCTCTTAGCTACATAAATGTCTTCTTTTGAGAAGTGTCTGATTATATCCTTCACCCACTTTTTGATGGGGTTGTTTGATTTTTTCTTATCACTTTGTTTAAGTTCTTCATAGATTCTGGATGTTCGCCCTTTGTCAGATGGGTGGAGTGTAAAAATTTTCTTGCATTCTGTAGGTTGCCTATTCACTCTGATAGTAGTTTCTTCTGCTGTGCAGAAGCTCTTTTGTTTGATTAGATCCAATTTGTCTATTTTGGCTTTTGTTGCCACTGCTTTTGTTGTTTTAGTCATGAAGTCTTTGCCCATGCCTATGGCCTGAAGGGTATTGCCTAGGTTTTCTTCTAGGGTTTTTATGGTTCCTAGGTCTAACATTTAAGTCTTTAATCCATCTTGAATTAATTTTTGTATAAGGTGTAAGTAAGGGATCCAGTTTCAGCTTTCTACATGTGTCTAACCAGTTTTCCAAGCACCATTTATTAAATAGGTCCTTTCTCCATTTCTTGTTTTTGTCAGGTTTGTCAAAGATCAGATGGTTGTAGATGTGTGGTATTATCTCTGAAGGCTCTGTTCTGTTCCATTGGTCTATATCTTTGTTTAGGTACCAGTACCATGCTGTTTTGGTTACTATTGCCTTGTCATATAGTTTGAAGTCAGGTAGCGTGATGCCTCCAGCTTTGTTCTTTTTGCTTAGGATTGTCTTGGCCATGCGGACTCTTTTTTGTTTCCATATGAACTTTAAAGTAGTTTTTTCCAATTCTGTGAAGAAAGTCATTGTTAGCTTGATGGGGATGGCTTTGAATCTATAAATTACCTTGGGCAGTATGGTCATTTTCACGATATTGATTCTTCCTATGCATGAGCATGGAATGTCCTTCCGCTTGTTTGTATCCTCTTTCATTTCTTTGAGCAGTAGTTTGTAGTTCTCCTTGAAGAGGTCCTTCACATCCATTGTAAGTTGGATTCCTAGGTATTTTATTCTCTTTGAAGCAATTGTGAATGGGAGTTCCTTCATGATTTGGCTCTCTGTCTGTTACAGGTTTATACGAATGCATGTGATTTTTGCACATTGGTTTTGTATCCTGAGACTTTGCTGTATTTGCTTGTCAGCTTAAGGAGATTTTGGGCTGAGACGATGGGGTTTTCTAAATATACAATCATGTCATCTGCAAACAGGGACAATTTGACTTCCTCTTTTCCTAATTG
>NW_012102939.1:0-192 GCF_000951045.1 Mandrillus leucophaeus | reverse complement strand
TTTTTGGTTGGTAGGCTGTTAATTATTGCCTCAATATCAGAGCCTGTCATTGGTCTATTCAGGGATTCAACTTCTTTCTGGTTTAGTCTTGGGAGGGTGTGTGTGTCCAGGAATTTATCCATTTCTTCTAAATTTTCTAGTTTATTTGCATAGAGGTGTTTATAGTATTCTCTGATGATTGTTTGTATTTCT
>NW_012102938.1:7947-8278 GCF_000951045.1 Mandrillus leucophaeus | reverse complement strand
CCGGCCTTGTTTTTCTTTCTCTTTGCAACTTATCCAAAAAGTCAAGCAGTCAAGAAATAAAGTATCTGCCTTCTGTAAGGAGAATTAAGTAGGACTAAAGGTTCCCCATGCATGAAATGATTCTGCAGCTGTTTTACCTATTACTTCCCTTTTTTCTGGCTTTTCTCTCCTGTCCTAAATAGAGACTGAATTTGGAAACCTTGACAGTACTTGAGGAAACATCTGGATTTGTGACCCATAGACCTCTGCTCTTTGACGTGGGAAAAATACCTCTCTTTTTCTGTCTTGTTTCTGCCCCTGACATTCATGTGTGCCTTTAAACCCTTTAAAA
>NW_012102938.1:6422-6752 GCF_000951045.1 Mandrillus leucophaeus | reverse complement strand
CCGGCCTTGTTTTTCTTTCTCTTTGCAACTTATCCAAAAAGTCAAGCAGTCAAGAAATAAAGTATCTGCCTTCTGTAAGGAGAATTAAGTAGGACGAAAGGTTCCCCATGCATGAAATGATTCTGCAGCTGTTTTACCTATTATTTCCCTTTTTTCTGGCTTCTCTCTCTTGTCCAAATAGAGACTGAATTTGGAAACCTTGACAGTACTTGAGGAAACATCTGGATTTGTGACACATAGACCTCTGCTCTTTGACGTGGGAAAAATACCTCTCTTTTTCTGTCTTGTTTCTGCCCCTGACATTCATGTGTGCCTTTAAACCCTTTAAAA
>NW_012102938.1:0-437 GCF_000951045.1 Mandrillus leucophaeus | reverse complement strand
TGGACATTTATCAGTTCCCAAATAATACTCTTATAATTTTTTATGCCTGTCTTTTCTTTAATCTCTTAATCCTGTTATCTTCTTAAGCTGAGAATATACGTCACCTCAGGACCACTATTGTACAAATTGATTGTAAAACATGTGTGTTTGAACAATATGAAATCAGTTCACCTTGAAAAATAACAGAATAACAGTGATTTTCAGGGAACAAGGGAAGACGACCATAGGGTCTGACTGCCTGAAGGGTTGGGCAGAATAGAACCATATTTTTTTCTTGTAGAGAGCCTATAAATAGACGTGCAAGTAGGGAAGATGCTGCTGAATTATTTTCCTAGCAAGGAATATTAATAATTAAGACCTTGGGAAAGGAATGCATTCCTGGGGGAGGTTTATAAACAGCAGCTCTGGGAGTGTCTGTCTTTTTTTTTTTTTTTTTT
>NW_012102937.1:8948-9378 GCF_000951045.1 Mandrillus leucophaeus | reverse complement strand
TTCAGAAAAAAATCCCTTTTATAAATGAATGTTCAGGCAATCTTATAATTAAAATAATTTTTAAAATTGATTAGTTTTACTGTTAAAATTAGTTTCTCTTAGCACATAAAGAGAATACATTTATTATTTTTTATGGCAGAAGGAGTACATAAGGGGAAAAGTAAAAGAAAACAAATGTCAGTAGGATAGAGAAAACTAAGAGCAAATTAATTAGCTTGTGAAATTTCTGCATATTTTGATGACAAATGATTATGGGACTCCATGTGGTTTTCTTAGTCTCAATCTTTTAGCTTCTTCTTGTGGATAAAATAAAAACATACTATCAGAGGGCAAAGAGCATTTAGAATAAAATAGCTTACATATTTCTAAGGAAGTAGAGTGGTGATTACATATGCTGGGAAATGGGGAAATGATTGTTAAAGGGTACACA
>NW_012102937.1:5157-7428 GCF_000951045.1 Mandrillus leucophaeus | reverse complement strand
TGGCAGAGAAGTTCATGGAATGACATTTCCCACTTAGAGGAGAGAGTACAGAAGACTGTTTCGCAACTTGGGTACCAGCAGCTCAGGCACAGTAAAATAAAGCACCAAGAAGATTCCTAAACGCCGTGATTCCTGGATTTTGCTCCTGGACTATGTTTCTAGACTCATTCTGAACCAGAAGGCAGTCCATTATACATGGATGTATACAACAAATCTAAGAGTTATTGGGATTAAGAAGGATGGGGTAAGAGAGACAGAGGGAGAGGAAGATTGGGGTAGAAAACGCATTCAAATAGTAATACAGAAGTTTACAAAATAGAGAAAGATGTGAATAGACACATACAAGATGATTCAACCCAAATAAGACTATTTTGGCATATATAATTATCAAGGTCAAAGATCAAAGATTCTCAAAAGCAGCAAAAGAAAAGAGGAAAACACCATATAAAGCTCTAATACATCTGGCGGCAGACTTAGAAACTTTACTTGCAAGAAGGGAGTGGGATGACATATTTAAGGTACGTACGTACACACACACAAACACACACACCGTTTCAACCTAAAATAATATGTCCAGCAAAATTATCCTTCAAACATGAACGAGAAAGACTATACCAGACAAATAGAAGGTGAGAGAATTTATCACTGCCAGAACTATCTTATACACACATGCTAAAAGGTGTTCTTCAGTATGAAAGACAAGGATGTTAAAGAGCAATAAGAAATTATATGAATGAATAAAACTCACTGGTAAAAGTATATGGACAAAGACAGAATACCCTAGTATCATAATTGCGGTAGGTAAACTGCTCATATCTTTAGTATAAAGACTAAAAGATAATCCTACACAGAGGAATAATGACAACAATTTGAAAAAGTTAAATAGTGAACAGAAAAAGTAGAAGAAAGGGATGGAGTTAAAGTGCAGAGGTGCAGAGGTTTTTTAAAATTTTTTTTGCTTGCTTTGTTTCTTTTCTTTATATTAGATTTAAGTTGTTAGCAGTGTAAAGTAATTGGTTATCAGATGTTATTTTAAGTATCATGGTAAACACAAAGCAAAATCCCGTAATACCAAAAAACAAAGCCAGAAGTTAAAACGTATAGCCAGGTAAAATCACTAGTACACAAAGACGACCAAAAAAAATAATAAAAATAAAAGTAAAAAAAGGCGAGGAGGAAAAAGACATTACCAATCAAACAAAACAAAATGACAGAAGTCCTTACCTACCAAAAATAACATTACACAGAAATGAAAAATATACTCCAATCAAAATATATAGAATGTGTGAATAATGAAAACAAGACCCAACTATATTCTCCATAGGGGAAAATCCTTTAACCTACAGAGACATGCGTAAACTGAAAATGAAGGTTTAGAAAAAGATATTACACACAAATGCAAACAGAAAAAGCAAAAGTATATACATTTTAATCAAAAAAAGAAATGTTAGGACAAAAAACTGTAAAAAGAGGCAAAAGACATCCCTATATAATCATAAAGGACTAAATTTGGCAAGAGGATACAAAATTTTAAATATAAAAGCAGCCAGTGAAAAGTCATAAATATATAAAACAAATATTGGAGATAGACCCCAATACAACAGAGTTTGGGACTTCTAAATCCACTTGCATTTGATATATTATCTAATAGCAATTCAACAAGCAGACATCAGACTTCATTTGTACTATAAACCAAATGAACCTAATGAGACATTTATAGAACATTTTATCCAAAGGTTGCTGAATACGTATTTTTCTCTTCACACATGGAATATTCTTAAGGCTAAGCCATATGTTAGGCCACAAACAAGTCTAAAAAAAAAAAAATCAAAAAGATTGAAATCATATCAGGTAACTTTTTGGACCACAATGGAATATAACTAATAACAAGAGGAACATTGGAAACTATGAAACCACAAGGAAAATAATATGTTCCTGAATGACTGTGGGTCAATTAGGAAAAAATTTATTTTTAATATTAAAACAAATGAAAATGGAAATATAACGTACGAGAATCTATGAAATATACCAAAACTGGTATCAAAGGGAAGTTTATAGCAACAAATTCTTACATCAAAAAAGAAAAAAGCTTCAAATAACCTAACGATGCATCATAAAGAACTAGAAAAGAGCACACTGAACCCCCAAATTAGTGGAATAAAAGAATGACTATCAGAGCAGAAACATACACTGTGGAGACTAAAAATACACAAAAGTTTTCTGAAATGAAATTTACATTTAGCTGGACTAAGAAAAACAAAAGACCCAAAT
>NW_012102937.1:0-2862 GCF_000951045.1 Mandrillus leucophaeus | reverse complement strand
TTGCATTGGCACAGGAATAGGACAATGTGAAACCACTGAAAAACCAAAATGATCTAAAAATGGATATACATATGCACATTTGTTTTGTTGTAGAGATGGCATTATAAACGACTGAGAAACGCATGCCCTATATATTAAGTATTCTCAGGACCATTGTGTATATGATGCAAGGGAATAAAGAAACATCCAAATTGAATTCTTACTCTACAGCATTCACGAAAACTCACTCCATGTAGATTAAAAATAAAAAAGGAAAAGTCAAAATTATATATTTTAAGATGCAATACAGATTAATATTAGGGAGTTTAAGGATATAGTGAACATGGCACTGAATTTACTAATAATGTTAAAAATATACCTTTGACTATATTTAAACTAAGATGTTTGTATATCAAAATATGTAAATTGAAAGAGAAAAGACTGATCAAACACTAGGAAAGCAAATTTGCAATGATAAGGGAAGAGTATCCAGAATATATAAAACATATCTGTCAATCAAAAAGCAAAATATAAAATAACAGTAAGGATAAGTAGGAGGAGTCAAAAACCAGCAATGCACAGATAATCAGTGACCTAAAACCATATGAAAATTGTAAACGAATGTGGTAAGGTCTAAAAACTAGCAATTTATGCTTTGACAGCTGGAAAAATCAGAAGGACTATGACCTAATCAGTTTCCCCTCCTCACTCTGCTCTCCTGTTCTCCTAGCCAATCAACCTTCATTACCAGTTAGACCAAGTCAAGTACTGCTTATCACTGAATAGTGAGTTTCAGTTTCTCACTACCCACTAGAAATAGGCAAACATGCCAATCACATCCCTCACTGGGTCCATGGGGGCACTTCATCTTGATATCACAAAGTCAGCTTCCCATAGCTTCTGGTTTTTCACGCTTCTCAAGAGCAACACATATATGGCCCTGAGTGGCAAGTGATGCCTTCTTCCCTGGGCTGTGGATATATATGTCTAGTCTCAGTCTCATCTGTCCAGTGTTTGGTCATCCCATTAACTCTTCCCACTTAGGAGGGTGTGTGATACGTGCTAGAAACAATGACATACAAAACCATAACAAACAGCATCTCAACTAACCATTTTGGTAATCCTTGGAAAAGACAAATTAGGTGGTTGACAAATTGAGAAACGGGAATTTCTTACTACAGGTAAAAAAGGTTTCCAAAGAACTTGCAAGATGAAATTGCCTCTGTGTGTGTGTGTGTGTGTGTGTGTGTGTGTGTGTGTGTGAGCCAAAGAGACTCCTGTAGAACAGGTGACAATTACAGGGAACTAACCCATGTTCAACAGTAGATATTTTATAATAAAACTGCAAAAAATCCAAATAGCCATCAATACCAAACTAATTGATGAATCAGTATGAAATCATAACTGGAATGACTAATTTATCAAAATTGGTAACATATCCATGTAATATATCAAAGGAAACATACCAAATAGAGTTCATTTACCCCAAGAAAGTGTCATGTTGAGCACGAAAAAGCAAGAAATAGAATATATCCTCTAAGATTTTCTATCTATGGAGTGTAAAAACAGAAAAATACAAAGTGTGTGTCTAGGGGCCACTGGGCATGGGGATACAGACAGACTGAAACAGAATGAGGTGGTTGAGAAAAGTACAGGAGCACACGGGGAGACTAAGTACTGGCAATATGTTACATGCTAACGAAGAGTAAGATAATCATTTTCTTGCTTTAAGTTTTATATATATTAGCTACTCTAGCATGTGACATATAACAGAAAAGAGCTCTTGCTGTGCATGTGAGGATGTTTACCTTGATTGTCTTTCGAGATGCAAATACTGAACTTTTATTAACATGATTTAAATATTCATGGATTTATTCACCTAAAACCTCGTGAATCAAAAAGTCCCAACTAAGCATTGAAGAAAGTTAAAAGTTGCTTACTGATGTGCAAAGACATAAACCCTTATAAACTAAATATTAAGAGAAACTTTCATAAGAAACGTGGTCTTCATATGTATTTACTTTTTCTGACTTGGCGTCCCTCGATTAAACAGAAGTGAAACTAGAATTCAATAATGGCTAACCTTTTGAAATTTGTGTATCAAAAATATAAATTATCCCACAGCCAATTAAAGCCAATTAAAACAAATATGTATAAGGAGGTCACATTTGCCCATTGTTAAAATGAAAACTATTTTAGACTATATTACATCATACAATATTTATAAATATAAAATATTTTATCAGTAAAATATTTGACAATAGTACAATACAGAAAATATTTTATCAGTATTTATGTTTAATACGTGGTAGCTCATGTGCATCACACACACTAAACTATGACATAGGGAATGTAAAACCATTTTAATTGATATAACCAAATTTACTCAAGAATCCCAACTAATTGATGGGAAACTGAGACCAGGACCCAGGTTAGTCTGTTTATCTCACTAATGATCCAAACAGCTTCAAAGTGCATCAGTGTAAGTGTTAATGGAGTGTATTACATTAATAGACCGATATGGTAAGTTATTTTCCCTATTAAATTGATCCATTATTTGAGAAAACATCAACAAATTTAATCAGCTGTAAATAAAATCATTTAAACACTTGTTTAATCATGGAGTTTTTCTACTTGCAAGTATACTATTATAAATACATTGAATTTTCCTATTGAATAATGCTTCCACTGAGAACAGATATCTCTAATTCCATAAGCTATATATATATATAAATATGTGTGTGTGCTCATGCACATGTGCATATTTTGAACTCTGGCTCCTTGTAAGAAAAGATTAACATTAAAATTATTGGGATACCATGAGGGACCTCTGATACAGGAAAGCAATGAGAACTGTCAATTTCAACTGATTAATTCTGGACA
>NW_012102936.1:8730-9165 GCF_000951045.1 Mandrillus leucophaeus | reverse complement strand
GGGTTTCACCATGTTAGCCAGGATGGTCTCGATCTCCTGACCTTGTGATCCGCCTGCCTCGGCCTCCCAAAGTGCTGGGATTACAGGCGTGAGTGACCACACCTGGCGAATGAACTTTTTAAATTGAGACAGGGTTTCGCTCTGTCATCCAGGCTAGAGTGTAGTGGCAGGATCATCACTCCCTGCAGCCTCAACCTCTTGGTCTCAAGTGATTCTCCAACCTCAGCCTCCCAAAGTGCTGGGGTTACAGGTGTGAGGCATTGTGCCCAGCCATAACATTAAAAATATTTTCTTCCCCTTTATTTGGACATTAAAAATATTTTCTTCCCCTTTATTTGGACATCAAGGTAAAAGTAACTTTTTTTTTTTTTTTTTCTTTTTTGAGACAGAGGCAGGCTAGAGGAGTGCAGTGGCACCATCTCGGCTCACTGCAAC
>NW_012102936.1:406-1060 GCF_000951045.1 Mandrillus leucophaeus | reverse complement strand
AAAAAAAAAAAAAAAAGTCATTCTTTTTTCCCATTATATCTTTTTTTTTCTAATAGGTCTTGGTGTTGATTTTTAAACAGCTTGAGATGTAATTCACATACCATTCGCCCACTTAAAATGTACATGGTTTAATATACTCACAGTTTTACAACCATCACTACAATAAATTTTAGAACATTTTCATTACCCCAGAAAGAAGCCAGTTTCTCAAATTCCCATTGACTGGAATTTCTCCTCAATCTTCCCTAGGCCCTGACAACACTCTGTGTCTTTGGATTTGCCCACTCTAGAAAAAAGCATTGTCTTTTAGAGATATTCTTTTTTTTTTTTTTTTTTTTTAGACAGAGTCTCGCTCTGTCACCCAGGCTGGAGTGTCTTGGCTCACTGCAAGCTCCACCTCCCAGGTTCACACCATTCTCCTCCCTTAGCCTCCCGAGTAGCTGGGACTACAGATGCCCACCACCACGCCCAGCTAATTTTTTGTATTTTTAATGGAGACAGGGTTTCTGTTAGACAGGATGATCTTGATCTCCTGACCTCGTGATCCACCCGCCTCGGCCTCCCAAAGTGTTGGGATTACAGGCGTGAGCCACAGCGCCTGGCCCTAGACATATATTCTTAAATTCTTAAGTATTTATGGATGAAATGATGTGT
>NW_012102936.1:0-356 GCF_000951045.1 Mandrillus leucophaeus | reverse complement strand
CCACCACACCCAGCTAGTTTTTGTATTTTTAGTAGAGACAGGGTTTTGCCATGTTGGCCAGGCTGGTCTTGAACTCCTGACCTCAGGTGATTCACCTGCCTCAGCCTCTCAAAGTGCTGGAATTACAGGCATAAGCCACCGTGCCCGGCCAAAGGTAACATTTTTAATGTAACAATATATGGTCATTCTTTGCTCTTATGACACAATCCTACAAAAGGCAATCACTAAGCTTAAGCACCAAGCCTAAAAATGAATAATATATGTAATCCCAGCACTTTGGGAGGCCGAGACGGGCGGATCACGAGGTCAGGAGATCGAGACCATCCTGGCTAACACAGTGAAACCCCGTCTCTACT
>NW_012102935.1:977-1240 GCF_000951045.1 Mandrillus leucophaeus | reverse complement strand
ACTCTGTGAGATGATTTCACAGAACACAAAGAAGTTTCTCAGAAAGCTTCTTTCTCTTTGTTATCGGAGGATATTTCCTTTGGCCCTACACTCTTAAAAGGGATCAGAAATATCTGTTCTCCGATTCCACAGAAATAAGGCTAGCAAAGATATCCACGAAACACGGATGTATCTCTGTGAAATGAATTAACAGAATATGAAGCAGTTTCACAGAAAGCTTGTTTCCGGATTTCATCTGAGGATATTTCCTTTTTCACCATAGC
>NW_012102935.1:404-927 GCF_000951045.1 Mandrillus leucophaeus | reverse complement strand
ATTTCCTTTTTCACCATAGCGCTCTATGGGCTTCAAAATATCACTTTTCCAGTTCCACAAGAACTGTCTTAGCGAAAGGCTTCTTCAGGGGAAAGCTGAAACTCTGTGAGACGATTTCACAGAACACAAAGAAGTTTCTCAGAAAGCATCTTTCTCTTTGTTATCGGAGGATATTTCCTTTGGCCCTATAGTCTTCAAAGGGTTCCGAAATATCTGTTCTCAGATGCCACAGAAATAAGGCTAGCAAAGTGATCCACGAAATACAGATGTAACTCTATGAGATGAATTAACAGAACATCAAGCAGTTTCTCAGAAAGCTTCTTCCCAGATTTCATCTGAGGATATTTCCTTTTTAACCATTGCCCTCTAAGGGCTTCCAAATATCACTTTGCCAATTCCACAAGAACTGTCTTAGCGAAAGGCTTCTAGAGGGGAAAGCTGTAATTCTGTGAGATGATTTCTCAGAACACAAAGAAGTTTCTCAGAAAGCTTCTTTCTCTTTGTTATCGGAGGATATTTCCTT
>NW_012102935.1:0-253 GCF_000951045.1 Mandrillus leucophaeus | reverse complement strand
TATCACATTGCCAATTCCACAAGAACTGTCTCTGTGAAAGGCTACTTGAGGGGAAAGCTGTAACTCTGTGAGATGATTTCACAGAACACAAAGAAGTTTCTTAGAAAGCTTTTTTCTCTTTGTTATTGGAGGATATTTCCTTTGCCCTACGGTCTTCAAGGGGATCCGAAATATCTGTTCTCAGATTCCACAGAAATAATTCTAGCAAAGAGATCGACGAAACACAGTTGTAGCTCTGGGAGATCAATTAACA
>NW_012102934.1:7082-9014 GCF_000951045.1 Mandrillus leucophaeus | reverse complement strand
TTTTTCAGATTATGACCCTAATATGATTCTCATCTGTTCTGTATTCATTCTTCCTGAATCAGTTTTCTAGTCTCAAATTCTGAGATCACTTTACTATAATGACCTTGTGATGGGACCATTCTGGGGGCTGTGATTTATCACCCCAGATGTCATTTTCTGAGCTCTTCTTATTGTTCTCCTCCCCCACCGGCTAATGTCAGATACAATTCCTGCCCAGGGGGAACTTTCAGGAAAGAAGTTCCACTCCAATTGTTTTGATAAAGCCAAAGGAGACCCACCCTCCAAGGCTTAGTCACACATTAATTCAATTACTCATGAAGCAGGCATTATGCTAGGTGGGGAGGGAGGTCCTTCCTGCACAGAGCTGACAGGTGTCGAGCTGCCAAGCTACACAACCAAAATTGTCCTCTGGAGTTGTGCATTAGCAGGCTTGTTGTACTCAACCACGGACTCCCAGAAACAAAGCCAACTGTCTCCTAAGAGCACTTCCCAGGAGTCAGGCAACCCAGGTGCCAGCTTTTAGCCAAGTAACCCAAACTGAATTTTTTTTTCCAGCTCTAAGAATCTGTTTCCCTATCTGTAAAACAAAGAAATAGAAATTAGCTCTAACCTTCCAGGGCCTCTATGGAGAGAACTGGTGCCACAGAGAACTGGCAGTGCATAGAATTCGTCTTCCTCGATTGCATACTGAGGACAGAAATCTTCAGGTTTGGAAACGTTTACCCTTCTTAAATAAAATGCAAAAAGTAACGCACTGGGTGCTTTTGGGCAAATTGCTTAGTTTAGTTCAGTTTTGTCGGCCGAGTGGTTCCTCAACGCCCCCTGCAGGCCAGATCCTGCTATAGCTCAGTCAGAATGGAATGGGAAAGGGCTGGCCCAAACCGTTTTGAGTTTATAGGATTGTCAGGGTCCATGTAACCGCCTGAAGGTCTTGAAAAGAGGCCAGGCAACAGCTAAGTAAAGGTCTTGTGGTTGCTGAATATTCCCCATGCTGCCAGCAAGGACCAGAGCCCTAAAATACTTCACAGCCCGAATGCACTTCCCATTGTTTTGGCTCACTACCTCTCCTACAAGGCAGGAAGCCTCAGGTCGAGAGAGAGGAAGGAATTTACTCAAGGTCCCCTAGAAAGTTGGCCACGGAGTGGAGACTAGAATCTCGAGGTCCAGGGCTACCTACGCCTTAATAGGCTGCCCCAGGAGAGGAGCCTCACATTTTCAGAAAGAACAACTTCTCCCTTTCCTCTGGTCTCCCTTCCTTCCCCAACCCTCCACTCCTAGAGGCTCTATACATCCTATTCTCACCCTGAGGCTTGTCCCCGGAGCAACGCCTCTGGCCCGCTCCCATCCTGTCCTACCTCTGCGTATCCCCAGCGGAATTCTGTACCCCGACCCCCTCCCTAAAAAGGCCACACTTGGAATCAGGATATCGGAGTTGAAGGTTCCAGTTCCAACCCTTTCTTTGTGAACCTCAGCAAGTCACTTCACTTCTCTGAACCTGTTTCCTGTTTTATTGTTTTGTTTTATTATGTTTTTGTTTTTTTGAGACAGGTCTCGTTCTGTTGCCCAGGCTGGAGTGCAGTGGCGCGATCATAACTCACTTAAGTTTGGAGTTCCTGGGTCCTCCCACCTCAGCCTCCCGAATAGCTGGGTCTACAGGACTGCGTGTTAAATGTCAAATGGGGCAATAGTTTACCTCCACCGTTCTGTTGTGAGAATGAGAGCTTACTCATTGAAACCCCTTAACAAGGCTTGATGCAGATGAAGTGCTCAATAAACTGTAGATTATCTACATTTTTACTATTATTTTGAAGGATCTGGCTCAGTGACTGGCTGGTAGTGGTGGGTGTTCAAGAAAGGTGACTACAACCATTAATATTAAAAGTTTGGCGCACATAGCCTGGCATTTAGTAGCAGCTTAATAAACTGTGGCGG
>NW_012102934.1:3815-4952 GCF_000951045.1 Mandrillus leucophaeus | reverse complement strand
CCGAGCATGAGGTCAGGAGATCGAGACCATCCTGGCTAACACGGTGAAACCCCATCTCTACTAAAAAATACAAAAAACTAGCTGGGCAAGGTGGCGGGCGCCTATAGTCCCAGCTACTCGGGAGGCTGAGGCAGGAGAATGGCATAAACTCGGGAGGCCGAGCTTGCAGTGAGCTGAGATCCGGCTACTGCACTCCAGCCTGGGTGACAGAGTGAGACTTGGTCTCAAAAAAAGGAAAAAAAAGTTTGTTTCTGTGAACATTATTGATGCCTAAGATGGGCCTGGTGCTATCCTTGTGGGGGTGGTGGCGCGGGTGAGAACAGAGTTGAGTAGTGGCCAAAATCTGGCTGCCAGGATCAGACAGGTGACAAAGAGAGGCAAATATAAATAGCTCAGATAAGCAAAGACATCCAAAAATACTCTGACCCAGACACTTCCAGGCACAAAACTCTTTCTGCCTTGCATTGTCCTGGTTGTACTTGAACATGCGATGGGTCAGAATTTGGTTTACTTAATATATATTATTCAGTCCTCGGGGTTTGAAGAATTTACCAAGATTTTAAAATCTCCAATTTATCATTTCCCTTGGAAAACAGGAAGATGTGGCAACACTGAGACTGCAGTCGAGGGTCCCACAAACCAGACTTGGTTTCTCACTTCCCGTAACAGTAACCAATGGAAGACTTGATCATTTACATTACCTGCCTGGTCCCTGTAGCAACTTGAGTTCAAAACTCTTGGACAGGGTCAAGATTCCTTAACATGGTATTCAAAGCTCCATGACTGGCTAGGTGCGGTGGCTCACACCTGTAATCCCACCACTTTGGGAGGCCGAGATGGGAGGACCACTTGATGTCAGGGCTTCGAGATCAGCCTGGCCAACATGGTGAAACCCCCTCTCTACTCAAAATACAAAAAAATTAGCTGGGTGTGGTGGCAGATGCCTGTAGTCCCAGCTATTCAGGAGGTTGAGGCAGGAGAATTGCTTGAACCCAGGAGGTGGAGGTTGAAGTGAGCTGAGATCGTGCCACTGCACTCTAACCTGGGTGACAGGGCGAGACTCTGTCTCAGAAAAAAAGGAAAAAGGCCAGGTACGATGGCTCACGCCTGTAATCCCAGCACTTTGGGAGGCCAAGA
>NW_012102934.1:0-980 GCF_000951045.1 Mandrillus leucophaeus | reverse complement strand
GTAGAGACGGGGTTTCACCATGTTAGCCAGGATGATCTCGATCTCCTGACCTCGTGATCCGCCCGCCTCAGCCTCCCAAAGTGCTGGGATTATAGGCTTGAGCCACCGCGCCCAGCCTTTTTTTTTCTTTTTTTTTTTAGTAGAGACAAAGTCTCGCTCTGTTGCCCAGGCTGGTCTCAAACTCCTGGTCTCAAGTGATCCTCCTGCCTTGGCCTCCCAAAGTGCGGGGATTACAGGCATGAGCCACTGTGTCTGGCCTAGTTCTGCGTTCAACATGCCTTCCTCACTATGCTTACTCATTTCTAGGTTTTGACTTAGAAGTGAGAGCACAAAAAAAAGAGGGAGACAAATGACTCCTTTTATCTGAACACTTAGAGCCTGCTGTTGGGTTATTAATTAGCCTAATACTGTTGTGTCTCAGGGAATAGGAAGGCCCAAGGAGAGGGAGAGAGACAGGGAAATGGCAGGTTGATGTCACAGTCAGAACACAAAAACATTTATCAATTAAGTTCATGACCCCAAAACAATTACAAAAGTAACATCAAAAATCACTGATCACAAATCACCCTAATAGATAATAGGGGGAAAGTCTGAAATATTGAGAGAATTGCCAAAATATGATATTGAGGCATGATGTGAGCATATAATGTTAGAAAAATGGCACCAATAGACTTGCTTGATGTAAGGCTGCTACAAACCTTCAATTTTATAAAAGGCAGTATTTGTGAAGCTCAATAAAATGAAGCACTATGAAACAAAGTATGTTCACACCAATGCCCAGGCCTCACTCTTGGAGATTTGGATTTAGTTGCTCTCGAGGTTTTGTTTATTTTTTACATTTCTGGGAAGCAGAAGAGGTTTTTGTTTTGTTTTGTTTTTGAGACAGTCTCACTCTGTCTCCCAGGCTGGAATGCAGTGGCATGATCTTGGCTCTCTGCAACCTCTGCCTCCCAGGTTTAAACAATTCTCCTGCCTCAGCC
>NW_012102933.1:2898-3977 GCF_000951045.1 Mandrillus leucophaeus | reverse complement strand
CACGCCTATAAACACAGCACTTTGGGAGGCTGAGGCAGGTGGATCACCTGAGGTCGAGAGTTCGAGATCAGCCTGACCAACACAGAGAAACCCCACCTCTACTAAAAATATAAAATTAGCGGGGCATGGTGGCGCATGCCTGTAATCCCAGCTACTAGGGGGCTGAGGCAGGAGAATAGCTTGAATGCGGGAGGCAGAGGTTGTGGTGAGCCCTGATTGTGCTACTGCACTCCATCCTGGGCAACAAGAATGAAACTCTGTCTCAAGAAAAAAAAAAAAAAAAAGATCTAGAGATCTCAAATGAACCTTGAGTCAGTAAATGTAGTGCTGCTACATAGTCTTAAAAGGGGGATTGCATTGCAAATAAGATGATGACATATATCGTGACAGAATTTTCCATGGTCCTATGGCCATCAGGATAAACACACGAGTAACAGAAGGCTCTGTTCTGGAAGTGTGAGTCTTATCATTCCATTACAGCTTGGTCCAATACTTAATAAAAGAAAAGTACTAAACTATTAAATAAATTCCATTAAGAACTGCTCAAGAAAATTAAAACTACTGGTTTCCTATTTTGTGTGTGTTGACATGATGGGAAAAAAAAAAACACTGCAGTTCAATAGATAATCACATATTAAGACAAGAAAACCGAAAAGCTAACGTAATCTTACAAATTAGGTGATGTATGTAAAATCATTTTGGGAGTTCCAAAGGATTTACAAACATGAGCTAGTGTTACCAGATAAACAAATTCAAAAGATATCATAGCTATATAATAAGAGCTATTGACCACACACTTACTGATAATTTTATGGAAATAAAGATATATAGTAAAAATAGTTGCACTTATACAATATTTCTCATTCTTTTTAAAAAGTTATACATGTACAAGGAAAAAAGTTCAAATACCGCAATAGTATAAACTGTGCAAAGTATTTTTTTTTTTTTTTTTTTGAGACTGAGTCTTGCTCTGTTGCCCAGGCTGGAGTGCAGTGGCACGATCTCAGCTCACTGCAAGCTCCGCCTCCCAGGTTCACGCCATTCTCCTGCCTCAGCCTCCCGAGTAGCTGGGACTACAG
>NW_012102933.1:0-2204 GCF_000951045.1 Mandrillus leucophaeus | reverse complement strand
TTTTTTTTTTTTTTTTTTCCCTCAGACGGACTCCCGCTCTGTCGCACAGGCTGGACTGCAATGGCCAGATCTTGGCTCACTGCAACCCCCACCTCCCAGGTTCAAGCGATACTCCTGCCTCAGACTCCCGAGTAGCTGGGATTACACGTGTGCGCCACCCCACCCGACTAAGTTTTGTGTTTTTAGTAGAGACGGGGTTTCACCATATTGGTCAGGCTGGTCTCGAACTCCTGACCTCGTGATCTGCCTCAGCCTCCCAAAGTGCTGGGATTACAGGGGTGAACCACCGCGCCCGGCCCGGAAAGATTAACTTTTAAATTACAAAAAAAAAAAAAAAAAGATTAACCTTTAAATTTAAAAAAAAAAATCAGAAACCGGGATTAGACTTCCTTAAGCCGTTTACGCCGGAGGTTGCAAATTCTTTTTGTGAAAAATCACACCTTGGCGATGACCTTGGGCAGTAGGATGTAAATAACTCCCACAAGCTTAGCGTTCCAATAACGGAACACAAAGCATAAACTAAACAGGAAGAAGGCAAGTCTGTGTGAATATGGTCAACTCCAAGACTCAAGATTCTAATGTGGATACTGCTGCGGAATTCCTGGTAAATGTGCTGATTTAATAAAGTCTTCGGTTTATCCAAACGGACTACACAAATGATTAATCCAAACTCCAAAGCCCTAGAAAGAACAGGCGGGGCCCAGTTTCCCGAAGTGTTCCAACCACTTTTTCAGCAACAGTCACCTGCTTGGCTACGAGCCTCCGGACCGCCGCGCGCTATCTGGTCCGCCCCACGGGGGCCACGCACCGGGTTCCGCGTCCCTGCGAGGCGGCACCTCCTGGGCCCGGCAGAGCTGAGCACCTGGGAACCGCGCACCGAAAGCCCGACGGGGAGGTGGTTAGCTGGAACCGGCTCCTCCAGGCGGCCTCGCCCACTGCAATGCAATCTGGGTGGTTTTTCCAGGTGCCTCCCTGCCTCCTTCCGCGCCCAGTCCCTGCCCCCGCGACGCCCGAGGGCCTGGACGGGTGGTTCGGAGTTACCGGGGCTAGGGAGAAGCGAGGCCACTGCAGCAAGCCTGCCGGAATCCATTTATGACTCCGCACTCCGAAGTCCAGGACAAGGAAGCACCCAACTCTGGAACTCAAGCAGCGGACGAGGGAGGTCTCGAGCGCCGTCGCAGCGCTGCGAGTGTGGGACCCTGGCCTTCGCCCGCTCTAAGGGGACGCGAGCTGCTACCGGCATCACGGGAGGCCCCGCCTCCGCCTGCACCTTCTCCTGTCAGGAAACGAGACGGCGCGGGCCTCGGGCTCCTCTCCTCCCATCCCGGGAGCCTGAACCCCCAGTGGGAAAGCCGGGCCTCCAGCTTCCCTTGACACGCGTTCTGAAAGGATTTGTACCCGGAGTGGGTTCGGCAGGGATAGGTGCATGGTTGCCCGTTTCACATCATGAATATGAACGGGGCTGGACACCTGGAGCCGAATTAGTAATACTTCAGACAGAATTCTGTTCCCAAGAACAAATCGCTTTGAGATGTATAACCCGAGAAAACTTCACCCGTAGCGCTTTTCTCTCTAAAATGTCAACAAGACCCAACAACATACTGCCACAGATGTGGTGGCTGGGGGTGATGGTGGGGGGGCACGAGCCTCTGGCAGACCAAGCTGAGGTAGAGCAAGGAAGGTTGTTTGGGAGCTTGGTCAACACACTCCAACACAATAACAAACGCATGAGCAGAGGGAATGGGATCAGGGCGCAGAACCTGGGGAAAAGCCTGCTTTCCCCGAATTAAGAAAACTTTTATTAGGCATGCGGTTAGATGCTTTTCATTTGGGGCCCAAGGCAAATAAAAGAAAATGGGCCCCAGCCCTGGAGATTGTTCCAGCTTCAAACTAGCAGCCTGGACCAAACCAGACAGAGCATTTAGAGTTGAGAGAAAAACGAGCGGGCTCCATTGTGCCCGAGTTTCCTTGCAGGGTCCCCCAGCTGCTTTGCGCGCGGTGAGTAACTGCGTCCTCGGGCGTGACTAGGTGGCTGGGCGTCCAGCCCGGGGCGTCCGGCTCTGCCGTGCGCCGGGTTCCTCTCCGGAAGGTGGGCACTGCAGCGGGTTTGGGAAGAGCGTGCACCCGGGCTCCGGCCGGGAGAAGGGGAGGGCTCGCAGGATTTCTCCTGATGTTTGCACTGAAAGGTGTGTTGGCTCGGGAGC
>NW_012102932.1:3387465-3430998 GCF_000951045.1 Mandrillus leucophaeus | reverse complement strand
TTATCCACATGTACCCTAGAACTTAAAGTATAATAATAATAAAAAAAAAGAAATTAAGAGAGAAGATCCAAATAAGCTCAATTAGGAATGAAACAGGAGTTATTACAACCAATACCACAGAAATACAAAAGATCACTCAAAGCTACTATGAAAACCTTTACACACACAAACTAGAAAGTCTAGAGGAGATGGATAAATTCCTGGAAATATACAGGTCTAGATTAAATCAGGAAGAAATAGAAACTCTGAACCAACCAATAACAAGTAGTGAGATTGAAACAGTAACAAAAAATTGCCAACAAAAAAAGTCCAGGATTGGATGAATTCACAGCTGAATTCTATCAGGCATTTGAAGAAGAATTGATACCAATCTTACTGAAACTATTGTAAAAGATAGAGAAAGAGAGAATCCTCCCTAAGTCATTCTATGAAACCAGTATCATCCTAATACCAAAACCAGGAAAGGACATAACAGAAAAAGAAAAACCACAGACGAATATCCCTGATGAACAAAGATGCAAAATTCCTCAGCGAAGTACTAGCTAACAAAATCCAACAGCATATCAAAAAAATAAAACACCATGATCAAGTGTGTTTCATACCAGGGATACAGGGATGGTTTAACACACACAAGTCAATAAATGTGATCCATCACATAAATAGAATTAAAAACAGAAATCATGTGATCATCTTAATATTATTTTAGTTTAATTAGGTCCCATCTATTTATATTTGGTTTTGGTGCATTTGCTTTAGGGTTCTTTTTCATGAAGTCTTTGCCTAAGCCAATGTCTACAGGAGTTTTACCAATGTTATCTTATAGAATTTTAGTGGTTTCAGGTCTTAGATTTAAGTGTTGGATCCATCTTGAGTTGATTTTTGAATAAGGTGATAGTTGAGAATCCAGCTTCATTCTTGTACATGTGGCTTGCCAATTATCCCAGTACTATTTGTTGAATAAAGTTGCCTTCCCCCACTTTATGTTTTTGTTTGCTTTGTCAAATATCAGTTGGCTGTAACTATTTGGCTTTATTTCTGGGTTCTCTATCCTGTTCCATTGGTCTACATGTCTATTTTTATGCCAGTATCATGCTGTTTTGGTAACTATGGCCTTGTAGTATAGTTTGAAGTCAGGTAATGTGATGCTTCCAGATTTGTTCTTTTTGCTTAGTCTTGCCTTGGCTATGTGGGTTCTTTTTTGGTTGCATATGAATTTTAGGATTTTTTTTTCTATTTCTGTGAAGAATGATGATGATATTTAGACAGGAATTGCATTGAATTTGTAAATTGCTTTTGGCAGTATGGTCATTTTCACAATGTTGATTTCACCCATCCATGAGCATGGAATGTGTTTCCATTTGTTTGTGTCATTGATGATTTCTTTCAGCAGCGTTTTGTAGTTTTCCTTGTAGAGATCTTTCACATCCTTGGATAGGTATATTCTTTTTTTTAAAATTTATTATTATTATACTTTAAGTTCTAGGGTACATGTGCACAACGTGCAGGTTTGTTACATATGTATACTTGTGGCATGTTGGTGTGCTGCAGCCATCAACTCGTCAGCACCCATCAACTCGTCATTTACATCAGGTATAACTCCCAATGCAATCCCTCCCCCCTACCCCCTCCCCATGATAGGCCCCAGTGTGTGATGTTCCCCTTCCCGAGTCCAAGTGATCTCATTGTTCAGTTCCCACCTATGAGTGAGAATATGCGGTGTTTGGTTTTCTGTTCTTGCGATAGTTTGCTGAGAATCATGGTTTCCAGCTGGATAGGTATATTCTTAAGTTGTTTTTTCATTTTTGCTTTTGTTTTTGCAGCTGTTGCAAAAGGAGTTTCAGTCCTGATTTGATTCTCAGCTTGGTCACTGTTGGTATATAGCAGTGCTACTGATTTTTGTACATTGATTTTTGTATCCTGAAACTTTACTGAATTCATTTATCAGATATAGGAGCTTTTTGGATGAGTCTTTAGGGTTTTTTAGGTATACGATCTTATTGGCAAACAGTGACGGGTTGACTTCCTCTTTACTATTTGGATGCCCTTTATTTCTTTCTCTTGTCTAATTGCTCTGGTTAGGACTTCCAGTACTATGTTGAATAGTAGTGGTGAAAATGGGCATCTTTGTCTTGTTCCGGTTCTCAGAGGGAATGCTTTCAGCTTTTCCCCATTCAGTATTATGTTGACTGTGGGATTGTCACAGATGACTTTTATTACTTTGAGGTATGGCTCTTCTATGCCAATTTTGCTGAGGGCTTAATAACAAGGTGATGCTGGATTTTGTCAAATACTTGTTTGCATCTATTAAGATGATCTCTATCAACCACTTACGTGGATGATAGTGATGTTCCTTAGTCCTCATGTCCCCTAACGGAAGAAATCTCTTCCTTTTGTTATCGATTGTACTTGGCTTATACTTCTTGTGTGTTCACCATAATAATATCTACATATATAAAAACTAAACCTATTCTAAAGTCTCTACTGTCTAGTGTGAATTAAACATTTATATGCTTATTTGCACAGCAAAATAATAATAATAATAATAATCAGCAGAGTGAACAATCAAGAGAGTGGGAGAAAATATTTGCAAACCATGCATCTGACAAAGGACTAATATCCAGAATCTACAAGGAGCTCCGATAAGTAAGCAAGAAAAAAAAATACCATTAAAAAGTGGGTTGAGAACATGAATAGACAATTATCAAAAGAAAATATACAAATGGCCAAAAAACATGAAAAAATGCTCAACATCACTACACATTAGGTACAATGTATACTACTCTGGTGATGGGTGAACCAAAATCTCAGAAACCATCACTAAAGAACCTTTTCATGCAACCAAACACCACCTGTTCCCCCCAAAACTATTGACATTTTAAAAATTTAATTTAAAAAATTGTTTTTAAGTTCAAACACATTGTAAAACCATGAACAAAATTATTCATGTATTATTCAATATATATATACTTCTATACATATATACTACAGATATTATTCAGGTACATAGGTCTTTTTTATATACCTCAATTGAGTTTTGTATTTTTCTTTATATAAACCTATATATATTTTATACACGTCTGTGTGTGTATAAATGTATATGTGTATATATATATGCATATATATGACCATATTTTAAAACACTAAATACATGTCTGAAATCTATATACTTAAAACACTGAATAAATGGAAATATATTTCATACTTATGAGTGTGAAGACTGAATTTTATAAATATGGCAATTCTTTAAAAATTAACTTATAAGTTTAATAAAGTAAATATAAAATATAAAACACAATTCCAGTAGAATTTTTTTTTTGGAACTTGATAAGATGATTCTACAATTTATCTGTAAGATTGTATGGGATTATGAATTACTTTCTTATTCAGGAATTTTACATACCAAATTTTATATAAAGATATATAATATATGACTTTACACCTGAAAAATACTTGCTATAGTAATATAAATGTTTAATTCATACTAAACAAACAGAGATTTTAGAATATGTTTAGTTTTTATATATGTAGATATTATGATGGTGAACACACAAGAAGTATAAGCCAAGTACAATCGATAACAAAAGGAAGAGATTTCTTCCGTTAGGGGACATGAGGACTAAGAAACATCACTATCATCCACGTAAGTGGTTGATAGAGATCATCTTAATAGATGCAGAAAAGGGCGACAGAGCGAGACTCTGTCTCAAAAAAAAAAAAAAAAAAAAAAGTAGATGCAGAAAAAGTATTTGACAAAATCCAGCATCACTTTATTATTAAAACTCTCAGCAAAATTGGCATAGAAGGGCCATACCTCAAGGTAATAAGTGGTGACTGTTTGAGAAAAACATTCTAATCAGGATTATAATCTGTTCACTTGAAATCAAGATGACAAGCCTTTTGAAGTTCCATTAGTGATATCACTTGTTATTGGAAATTGACTGGAAATACCCTCAATTCATGGTGGTTTTATAGTTCCCACTCATGGAGAAGCTATTGTTTTGGTTGTACAGCTTTGCATTCTCTTAGGGAAACTGTTGCTTTCAACTTTGGTAGGACTAAAAATTAAATGTCTGATAATATGTGAGTTCTAAATCTCACAAACTGTGACAGTGGCCTTAGGATTCATGTCCAGATTTATTTATTTTTCCCTAGAATAAACATTAGAACCAAATATAAGTTTTGCAATGGAGACAACCTTGTGTACAGGAAATGGCATGGAATTTGAAATCCAAAGACCAATGCTTAGAGTCATATCTCCTCTTTTGCCTGAGTAATATTGAGCAAGCCAATTAACTATACATTTTTCTTACATCATTTATTCACTCACTCAATCAATCAACAAATATTTACCACTCTAACATACATCAAACACTGATCCACACCGCAAATCAGTAAAGACAGAAAATGCCTATGCCCATATGAATCGTGCATTGTAGTTGCAGACACAGAAAGCAACACCAACATAGCCCAATAAGGACTAATATAATTTTTAGATAGTTAAAAGTGCTTGAAGAAAAATAAGACAGAGTAGAGTGATAGAATGAGTAGGGATAGAGATGGGTGGATTGGAGGAGTAGGTTGATGAGATGGTCAGGGAAAGCCTTTCTGGGGTTGTGGTGTTTAAGAAAAAACTCAACCAGGGATTTAGCTCTGTGAAGAATGTGGGGAGAACGGTGAGGCAGGAAGCACAGTTGTAAAGGCCCAGGGGTAAGGGAAGACCTACTAGAAGGCCAGTCTGGCCAGGGTGGATGAGCAAAGGGAGAAGGTGGTGGGAGATGAGATCGGAGTGGTAATACCGACCTCATCACCACAGGGGCCATGGAGATTAAATGAGATACAGGTGTGAGGATAGCCACAGTTTTAGTCCATGATTCACCCTATAAATACTAGAGAATAGTAAGGAAGTAGGGCCCTGGCTTCTTTATCATCATTTGTGATTTGACCAAGTCACAGAGGTTCTGCATTTAGACAGAAGGCAATTCAGCAGGTAAGATTTTCTTCTGGAGGTCTTACCAAGGCCAATCCATGTGGGGCTCATTGTAGGCCACATTGTGTTCTATGCAACGTGTTTATTTCTTCTGCAAAACCCATCATTGGCCAGCACCAATGGCTACCTCCCTCATGCTGCAGATATTTGGCACTGAGTGTGCACTTCTTCCATTCACTCTTGCAATGTCATGTATAAGAACAACTATTTGGTAACACAAGAAATGGTTAGGGAAGATTTGACAATGCATGGCACAGTATAAAGAGGAGGCCTTCAAGGAAAGTTTCATTTCTAAATGTATGCAGCTGTATATGGGCAATGCTTACCATCTTACCTTTATCAGACCCTTTCCATCTGGGCTCAATTGCATGTCTTGCAGTCGATGTAGTCTCACTTAACATTTGGAGAGATATAATCACCAGAGTATGATGTGGAAAACCAGACTCAGTCACAATCCCCTTTTCCCACAGTCTAAGAGGGAGTACGATTCACTTGGTTTAGCATTTGACAACATAATGCATGGCTGTCAGATTTGCCCCTCTTCCCAGATCATCGCCTCCCTTCTGCTACTCTGCTATTACGTTTGACCTCGTTGCTCATTCTCCTGTCACTGCTACTCTTCCCACCTCATCCTGCTGTGCCAGCACATGCTACACTCTCCTGGGGCAAAATGTCTGCCCAGAAGTGTGGGAAGAAGAGGGAGAGGCTGCTCTGCTCATTTTCCAGGGTGACAGTTGTCTCAATATCTTGGTGTTGAAATACCTGCCCATCCACAAGCCTCCAGGCACCATGGTCCTAGAACAGACTCTTTCATAAGCCTTGGGCTCACAGAGTGCATGTGAAACCTACACAAGTTCAAGTGGACTTGAAAGTTTTTCAAATATGCTTTTTGTTATTGATCTGCACATTCATCTGCACATCTGGCTTGGAAAATCTGAAGCCACAAGATGAGCTCTTCTCGACTGCCTTACTGCTGTAATAAAGCCAAATGCAAGCATGAGGCTCTAAAAGGCAGCTCCCCTTTTGACTGAATGCTCTCTCCTCTCTCCAGAGTTCATTGTGGGGTTTCGTTGTGTTTCAGTTACTTAGATAACATTTAAAGAGGTGTCTCCATAAAGTGAGAGATGAAAGGTTAGTCACATGCCCTAGGCACTTCAAACTCGTATCGCCTCGTATGTGCTCCTGAACATAAAATAAAAGCCAACTTTGCCATTAGGCAAAGGCCATGTAGGCAAAGTCTTTGGTGCTGAGCCAGAAATGAAAACTGCCAATTCAATCTCCCAGGTCCCATTGATTCCTCAATAGGAAATAGAAGGCTCTCACACTGTGGGTTGGAGTTGCTGCTTTAAAAAGTTATCAGAAAACTTTCTGAAAACTGTCATTGGATAAGTCATTCAGGCTCTACTTTCAGCTCCTTCTTTTCTTCGTACTGGGACTGGATGTGTTTATTTCCTAAGGGCTGGCTTTGTTTTAATTATAAAGAGAATCAGGTTTGTCTGGACTTTGGAAAATTATACTCCTTGAACTTGCCATTATTTTCTACAGGAGAAATCTCATAAAACAAGTTGTAATGGTAGAATGAAGGGCCACACGCTTCTGAGGGACAGGAATGGGAGAGTGAAGGGTGTAGATTTCAGGCTGCTGGTGTGAGCACCCCATGTGTTCACAGCTTCTATCAATCTCTCCATTAAGATCTTGTTTTAAATGCCTACAGCTTGTGGCTGCTTTCTTTTCTCAATCTCATTCTGCCACCTATGTTATTGTTTTATTGTCATTTCAGTCCTTCGGTCTACAGTGAGACAACCAAGAGTCTAATCTCTGTTTTTATAAGGATAAAGGCTTCCAGCCCCAGTCCTTATAGACACTTCCTCTTGCTCAATTTATTCCAACAAATGTTTACCACAAGCTGGCTGACATCAGCAGTGGAATTACGAAGATGAGTAAGTTTCGGTCCCTGCATTAGTGAGTCTTAGAGTCCTTAGAGTCTAGTAGAAGAAACAGACACTTAGTAGATAATTTTAATAACTTCAATACAATACATACAATACATTAAGTACTGAACTGGAAATCTTCCCCCTGTGCTATGGAAATACAGAGCAGAATGACCCTAGTTCAGCCTAGAAGTTCAGAAAAGACTTCCTGTGAGAGGCTATAACTAAATTGGGTCTCTAAGGACGAGCAATGTTAAAATAAGCAGGAAAGGTATTCCAGATGGAAGGAACAGCACAAGGGAAAGTAGAAAGTCCTAAGATAGCATAGGATCTACAGGGGTTCATAAGCAG
Organism: Mandrillus leucophaeus; assembly: GCF_000951045.1. Lineage (NCBI taxonomy): Eukaryota > Metazoa > Chordata > Mammalia > Primates > Cercopithecidae > Mandrillus > Mandrillus leucophaeus. Next base: position 3,423,729 of record NW_012102932.1, on the reverse strand, counting down.
TTGATATTATGTAGGCCTATATAGCATATGAGTTAAGAAGTTAGGAAGAAATGAATTTATACAGGTTGATCTGTGGCTGCCAGGTGCTAAGGGCCTTCCAGGTCCCGCAAAAGAATTTGAATTCTATAACCGATGTGTAGCCTTTGAATTTATTTAAATGGGAACTGATGTGGTCAGATACAAATTTGCGGTAGATAATTTTGGAAAATTTTTCAAGTATGGATTCCCAGGGGATACTATGGAAGACATGGAGATGAGTGATGAGGCTACTGGGTCCAGTATAGAGAGGATAAATGGGGATGGAGAGAAGCGATACAATTGAAAGATTCTGGACTTGGTAACTGGCTGATTGATTGATTAGATATTGGAGAGGTAAGAAAGAAAGACCAACTGAGGTAACTAGGGTTTCTTCATTGTGATGGGGTGGTTAATAGGGCAATCATTGAATTAAGCACGATAGAAGAATTAACCTGTTTGTAGGTGTGATTGCCATATAAGAGGCAGTGAAACATACAAGACCCAAGGGGTCAGAGTGCTTGGATCCTATATCCAGTAGTGATTTGCAGGGACAGTATTAAAGATTTCAAGGACAGGATTTTTCAGGTGCAGAAGAAGCTCATCCTGGCCTAAGCTAAGGTTTCTGAAAAGGAAAAAAAAAAAATGAAAATATGCAAAGAAAAATTCTGATTTGGAAATACTATAAGTGGTTTTCTTCCCCTGTCTCCCACCTTCATCCCTTGACATGCTGTAGCGGCCATTAGAGTGTGTTTCCTGTAAGTCAAAAATTCCATGTACCACCATTTCAATCCATAACAATTTATTCTTAAAGCATTTCTCTCTCATTTCCAGTATTTCCCATAAACTGTTATGAAAAACTGGTCAGAATGCAGTTTCTGTTTCCATCTTGTTTAAATTTAACTTCCACTTGTTTAAATCTCTCTGTGATTCTATCAGCAACTAAATACATATATCGCTTGAGAATTAGAACTACACATTTCGAGACTATAGTAAGAAGCAGCTGTATTTGCTTGTTCATGGGGAATGCTCATTGGCTGGAGGCTTTTGTCTCTTTTGGCTTCTCAAGTTCAGTTACCTTTTGAAGATTTAGGTAATTCTATCTGAAAACAAAAAGCATACTTGACAGAGAAATATTAAGATTTACTGCAGAGATACAATTAGGGAGATGGATTAATTGCCATAGTTTAAGTCAAAACTGCTGTTTGAACTACCACTATCAAATAAAATACAATGCGAGCCACACATGCATGCAGTCACATTACAAAAGTAAAAAGAGGAGGGTAAAATTAATTTTAGCAATATACTTTACTCAACCCAGTATATCTGCAACATTATCATTTCCTCATTTAATCAATAGACATGTATTAATGAGGTTGCTTTTTCACATGAAGTATTTCAAATACGGCATGCATTTTATACCTACAGCCTATCTCAAATCAAATACTAAATTTCCATAAAACACACTTGATTTGTACTTAGATTTCATAAAATCCGAGTTATAAAGTTACACCTAACCACTTTGTTCCGAACACACTTAATATTTCCTCAGGTGCATTCACCAAACTTTAAGTGTTTGATGTTCTCCTGCAGGTACTGTGTTGGACAGAGCAGCTGCAAGTCTTTTAAAATCTTTCCTTTCACCCAAATCTTCCAAAGCTGCAAATGAGCTTAGAGCAATTGAATATTTCAGGAAGATATATATGAACGTTTTGCAAATCACCTAAGCCTTTGAGATCTCACCTAGTAGCTCTAGTTAATGGAGATATCAAACTAGCTAAGCTGGGCTTCTAAAGATCTTTAGAAGAAGGCGTGAAGGTGATGCAATGGAGAAATAACAAAAAACAAAAGCATTCAGCTAAGGCAGGCAGAAAGGTGTCTGGTAGTGTCCTGTAAATATATCTGTGAAAGTTTTAAAACACTCGTTTTATTGTAAAATATTTTTATAATGTTAAAGTAGCCTTCAAGGTTAGTTTTAAACGTTGACATAAGTTTTCATTTTTGTTTGTTTGATCTTTTTTCCAAATACATGATCTTAGAAAATTCACCAATTACCATGTGCTCCAGTGTAAACCTAGTTACCCTCAGAAGTTAAGAATGCTGGCCAGGCATGATGGTTCACGCTTGTAATCCCAGCACTTTGAGAGGCGGTGTGTACTAGTCCGTGTTTATACTGCTGATAAAGACATGCCAGAGACTGGGTAATTTACAAAGAAAAAGAGGTTTAATGGACTCACAGTTCCATATGGCTGGGAGGCCTCACAATCATGGCAGAAGGAGAAAGGCACGTCTTATATGGCAGCAGGCAAGATAGAATTGAGAGCAAGTGAAAGGGGAAACCCCTTATAAAAACATCAGCTCTCATGAGACTTACTCACTACCACAAGAATAGAATGGGGGAAACTGCCCCCATGATTCAGTTATCTCCCACAACATGTGGGAATTATGGGAGCTACAGTTCAAGATGAGGTTTGGGCTGGCACACAGATAATCCATATCACCAAGGCAAGCGGATCACTTGCGGAGTTTGAGACCAGCCTGGCCAACACGGTGAAACCCCATCTCTACTAAAAATACAAAAATTAGCAGGGCATGGTGGTACACACCTGTCATCCCAGCTACTCGGGAGCCTGAGGCAGGAGAATAAGTTGAACCCGGGAAGCAGAGGTTGCAGGGAGCTGAGATTGCTCCACTGCACTCCAGCCTGGGTGACAAAGCAAGACTCTGTTTCAAAAAAAAAAAAAAAAAAAGAGAGAGAAAAGAAAGAAAGAAAGAATTCTTATTAGTAAAGTAAATGTGGTTTAAGGTTAAAGCTCACTGCCCACCCCTGCCTCTGGCCCAAACACATACATAGAGACGTGTGTGGCTTCTGAGCAAAAAATCTCTAACAAAGGCCAGCAGCAGAAGTATTTGGACAATGTTGTACGCAGCGTCAGAGTTCAGCAGTCGGAAAGATTGTTTGTTTGCCATCAAATATTTTAAATTTCTGGCAGGGGTGGAGTGAGAAGTGGAGAAGCAAGGAGTCGTTCCCTGCTTCTCCTTTCTGCCTGGTAAACTCTGGCAGCGTGAGCCTGGCAAACACTCAGCCTATACTCTGTACCTGCACTGAACATGAGCCAATGTGTGGGGTCTAGAATGGGAGTGAAGGCAGAGGAGGTGATGGGTGGGGCAAATCCAGTCTCCTTCTTGGCTACAGCAACCTCCGTACTTTCCCCGCTACCTCCTACATCTTTTGTGCTCAAGGTTCACTTCCCTTTAGTGACTATTTAGCAGATCCCTTATCTTCAGAGTCTTATGACACGTTCCAGGAAACACTGGCCTTTCATGCCATCGACTTCTTGCGACATTTTAGACTAGTTCTCAGAGCGTGATGTCTGCTGTCCTATCTCCCCCTCCTCTAACTCACCATTTTCTACCTTTTGTTTTTATCTTGAACTCACATTGTGTTTAACATTAACATTTAGACAAACAAAAACGTTTCAGCTTTTTGACTGCAGTTAATCAGGATTTTGAACACAAGTCCGTTAAACTTAGTAACCATTTATGGAACACCTGCCGTATGCTAGGAGCATCGGTAGGTACTCTGGTATCAGACATACCATATAACACTCAGGTGGGGGGAAAACAAACTAGAAAATGCTGGCCTTTCTTCCACGTACAAACTGGGTGACATAAATATTTAAATGGCCAGATATTACTAAAAGACAAATTGGTAACACAGTATATATAAATTTTTCTTTGTTCTCAAAAGTCATGCTGGTGATCTATTTGCATTCTGATCCTATTACACTCCAAGTGGATATTTTATACAAACAAAGCCAAGAATAAATGGAAATCACAAAAAGTCTTGCCAGCCCTTTGCTTCAGATCTCTGGCTACTCATCTTACAGTGATGACTTGGGCCAAGGCTTCCTTTTGAGACATTTTATTAAATGTGTTCAGTAATTCATTTTTGCCCCATTAGAAGCATGGATCCTGAGATTTAATCTGTCTTACTCGTAGAGAATATTTGACAATTAAATACCTAAAAGTGATCTAGGTAGAAGAAAACAGGAACCACTGAAAATACAACATGAACATAATTTCACATTAAATCTGAGACGGATTTGGATGGGTAGTTTGCGAGGTGGGGAGTGGCTGGTGGCAAAGGAAGAAAGGGAAAAAAGAAGAAAAAGTATGGTTTCTAACCTCCTGGTGAGAAACAAAAACCCTGGAAGGGAGGGACACATATCCATCTAACCAGCTTCTGCCTGTGCCATCTCTAGCACCCGTTTCTAAATTCTCCTCTTCAAAATATTCACGCCTACTTTTGGTGTGAGACTTGTGTAAGAAGGTTATTTTTACCATTTTATTTTTACTCTGTGAGAAGGTTATTTTACCTTGTGTGACTGACACAACAGCTGTCAGTGCTCTGGAAGAGGCAGACGCCTTCAGTGACAACTTAAATGGCCACCTCTGGCCATCTAATCCACAGTCCTTTCCTGACAAGGAAACATCACGGGTCGCTAACAAGGTGATCAGAGTAGGAGGTGAATAACAGTAAGAAAGAATTGGAGACAGTTTAGGGGGACGGAGTTGACTTGAAAGACTTAAAGATATGGACGCAAAAGAAGAGAATCTTTTGCAATGGAGAATAGAGTCATGGTTTGCTCCTGAGAGAAACACAGCTGAAGAGGAATTATAAATGATTGACTAGAGCACCGTAATGATGTGAAGCAGCCCTGGCAGGCAGCATGGAAAGAAGGAAAGGAACCGTAGCAGCATTGTGGGTGGCCGGGGTGGGGGGGGAGGTGGTGCGGGGAAAGGATTCCAAAATAGGTTCCAATATGGCTCTCAGGGTCTGATGTGGCTCCTTTCCTAGCTATGTGATCCTGGAGAAGTCATTTAGCCCCTCTGAAATTCACTCAGCTTCAGTATTTTCATCCACAAAATGAGAATACTAACTGGGATAATCTTTCAGCTACCTTCAACTCTAAAATTATTATCTTCCTCTTACCTTTTATGATTCTAAAATCTTGGGAGGAAGAGTTGCGAAAGTATTCACTAAAATCTAAAACTAAACAGCTTCAATTTTCACCAGTGATCATTTACACAGTACAGGAGGGCAAAAGGGAGGGTGTCTGCATTGAGTTAGTTTTGTTGATGCAATGAACAGTGCGGGGGGTGGGGGAGCAGGTAGGATACGCTTTCCTTCCACTGTCTTTAAAAATAATAACAATACTACCTTATAGTTGTATTCCGTGTTATTCTGTTAGAAACTCTTGCAAATCCATTGCCTTGATATTTATAGCAATTAGATGAAATGGGCAAGAAAGTTTTTTCATTTTTGTTTTTGTTTCACCAGTGACAAATTCAGAGTTTAAATGAGTTTCTTAGAGTTGTAGAGCTGGTTACTGATAGGGCTGGGACTAGATTTCTGGTCTCTAGAGCACTGGGGTTGGGTATGTGCTTTTGGGTGCCTTTTGGAACAGTCTTCCCAGCAGTATCCAGAAACATGAGGAAGCTGCCTGGTTGTCACAATCCCAAATGACTTCAAAAAGAGGATGCAGCTTCTCAGACTGGACTGTATTTGTCTTTGGTCAACTTATAACTATCTTTTTGGTAAGAGCCTCCAAAATTGGGTGCAAACACCCTGGAGGTACACAAGGTGATGCATTAGGGTGCAGAGGAAAAACACTAAGAAAATGCTATTTACATTCATTTTTCATCTTTTTTAATCTATTTTTTGTATGTTTTATGTTACATAATATATCAGCTTAAAGTATCAGAATAGGCAGTACATGAAGATAACTTACAAATGGGGTATATGTTATACTGATTTAATCCATGATCAAAACTATTTCAGGACTATGTTTTCCAAAATTGAGGGAAAGGCCTAAAGGTTGCATCCTATGGCTGATAACAGGAGTCTTCTCTTGCTCTTATCCCCTAAGATGACTTGGGGAAAATGGGAAAGGTTGTGGAAAAGACCAGGTTCAATCAGAATCTTGAAGAACATCCAGAGAAGTAGATGAGCAAATGGAACAGCTCTGACCAAATTAGGGCAGCTGGTCACATGCTTCCTACCAACACAAAGGTCTCTTTGTTTTCTGCACACACACTGCAGTTCTTTGTCAATCATAATCAACGATTCCATTCAGCTGTTCTTGCCACCACTTCTCTCCTGTCTTTCTAGTCTGCTGGGCAACAAATGTAAGGTAAAACTTCACAAGACCTTTAAAAGATAAGGTTGAAACAGAAAAATACATCCTAATCAATGAACCTACCCAGAGGAAATAACTGGGAGATTATTCATAACTTACAACTTAGTTGCTAACTAATTTTTGGTGTTTTCCGAAGATCATTGTACTATACTGGGTAAGTTTACAAAATAGAAAAGGAATAATGGTGAGGAGAAAAGTTATTACCTCTTGTCTATGGACTCCAGGAAGCGCACCCAAGATTATTAAATTATTAACACAGAGACAAAGAAGGAGTGGCATGTAACACCAGATGAGTAAATACTCTTTCTACAATGGCAAGTAGAAAGTCATCTCTCAGGGTTAATATTTGGGACTTTTCAAGGAAGGAGAGAGCTATAAAAGGGGTAAAAGGTTTCCTTACACATACAAATATTATAGGGCAAAAGGAGCCAGCCTAAAGATTTTGCTCACAGAATGCCTGTGTCATTAAACCACTCTCTTTACTTGCAATTGTTGGCAGACATCAAAGCCACTGTATCATTGTTATGATATTTCGTAACAGCAGAGACCATAGGCGTCGTCTCATGCAATTCTGGTGTGCCTAACACAGTTCTGCCTGGAAGGCATCCGAAGGCTTCCAAGCATGAGCTTTCTGAATTTCGAGTGTGGTGCTGTGGAAAGTGCTGGATTTGAGGGGTGAAGGCAGGGCAAGGTCTTCGGTTTCTTGTTCCACTTCTGTCACTAAATTCCTTGGGTGGACTTCTTAATCTCATTTTATAGAGCAAATTCATTATAGAGAAAATTATGGGAAAGTTTCTTTCTCATATGTGGCATTTATTTATTCATCAAACATTATTATATTTCCTATGTTTCAACACAATATTAAATGCTAGAAATACTAGTGCTTAAAAAATACTTTTTCTCAGAGGGCACACAGTCTGAATAGAGATAAGATTCATACAGTATGGTTAACTCAGTAGAAAGCAATATATGAATGAAGACAAATAAGTGATATCTTAGTAAATGCTATTACACATCTTAAAGGAAAAGAAAAAGTTATCTTGTAGTACAAAAAAAAAAAAAACCCACAAAGTTATCATGGTTTCCCTCTGGCATCCTCTTCCGCTTTGCTTAGTTCTGGCACCCATCTTTGCTGGATCCCATTGGTGTACAGATGAGAAGAGTAGAAAAGAGCACACAGCTTGAAATCACAGAACTGACTTCTCCTTCTTTTTTCTCTATTCTAGAGCATGCATGCAGCACGCATTCATTACTGCATCTGATGGAAGCACAAAGAGAGAGACAAAGATGCAGAGAACAATGGTAAACAATTGGTGAAATGTGTTGGCAAATTGAGTTCAATGCTGTCTATAACAAATGGCAGCTATTTTGTGTGTGTGTCATCTAAATAAAAATAAAGTGGATTAACAAACAACTGTACCTGGCTGAGGGAAGACTGCCGCCATTTTTTTAATGTCAGTTATTTTATTGTGTAATTTATAATAAATTATTTAGACTACTTTCCTACCACGTATTTCCAGTAGAGGGATTTAGAAAGCTAATTTTAAGACCAGGCATGGTGGCTCACGCCTGTAATCATAGCACTTTGGGAGGCTGAGGCAGGTGGATCACTTGAGGTCAGGAGTTTGAGACCAGACTGGCCAATGTGGTGAAACCCTGTCTCTAGTAAAAATACAAAAATTAGTAGGAAATCACTTGAACCTGGGAGGTGGAGGTTGCAGTGAGCTGAGATCATGCCATTGCACTCCAGCCTGGGAGACAGAGCAATACTCAGTCCCAAAAATAATAATAATAATAATAATGATAAAGGAAAGCTATTTTCTTTTTTTTTTTTTTTTTTTTTGAGATGGAGTCTTGCTCTGCCACCCAGGCTGGAGTGCAGTGGCGCTATCTCAGTTCACTGCAACCTCCGCCTCCCAGGTTCAAGCAATTCTCCTGCCTCAGCCTCCCAAGTAGCTGGGATTACAGGCGTCCAACACCACATCTGGCTAATTTTTGTATTTTGTATTGTTGGCCAGGCTGGTCTCGAATTCCTCACCTCGTGATCTGCCCGCCTTGGCCTCCCAAAGTGCTGGGATTACAGGCGTGAGCCACTGCGTCTGGCCAAGGAAAACTAATATTAACAATCACTACGGTGACACTATTTTCTAACTAAAATATCCTGATACATGGTTTAATAAAACCCACTTTTCACTAGCCTTCAACTCTGTCTATAGGCAGTATCTTCTAAAAGTCTAAGGGTTAAAACCTACCTGGTAAGTTACATAACTGAAAAGACGAAAACTTTCTAAAAATATAATATCTAAAAATCTAAGACATGGAGTATTATTCTTATCACTCTTTGCATTTTTTAATTTAATGTAGCCTAAATCAATTAGAATTCTGATAATTTGAAAAGAAATGTGAATCAATCGATTATTGTTATGTTTTGTTGTTTGTTTCTGATTGTATACATGTATGAAATTTTCATTATTACCTCCTTTCCTTTTCTTCATTTCTGGATTGGATTCATTTATTAAATTTCTGTTCTTTTAATGGTTGTTTTCAAAACCTTAGCATACAAACTTAACTATAAAATCTTATCAATGCCCGAGTTTATTAAATATCTTTACCCTTTTCCCAAATCAAGCAAAAAACTAGCTACTAAACAACTTCTACTTACTACCTTCCATTTTTCTTCTATTATTACTATAATTAATATTAGTTACAAAAATCTTCTTAATAGTCAGTTGTTAAATATAATAACTATTCTACAAAATATAGTGCTATGAAAGTTGCTCCAAAACTTAGTGGCATAAGAAGTCAGTATTTTGTTTATGGATTCTGTGGGTCAAGAATTTAAGCAGGGCATTGTAGAAAGTTTTGTGGGTCAGTGCATGCATGTATCTGTGTCTGTTTAATATTTGTGGGTACATAGGTGTGTTTATTTATGGACTATATGAGATATTTATATACAGGCACACAATGCATAATAATCACATCAGGGTACATGGGGTATCCATCACCTCAACCATTTATCCTTTTTTTGTGTTACAAACAGTCCAATTATACCCTTTTAGCTACTTTAAAACATCAATAAATTATTGTTGACTATTGTCACCCTGTTGTGTTATCAAATACTAGATCTTCATTCTATCTAATTAATTTTTGTACTCTTTAGCCATCCCTACTCTCCCCTGCTTCCACCACCCCACTATTCTTTCCAGCCTCTGGTAAGCATTATTCTACTCTCTATCTCCATGAGTTCAATTGTTTTAATTATTTGGCTCCCACAGATAAGTGAGAACATGCAAAGTTTGTTTTTCTCTGCCTTATTACACTTAACATAATGACCTCCAGATCCATCCATGTTGTTGCAAATAACAGGATCTCACTCTTTTTTATGGCTGAATAGTACTCCACTGTGTATATGTGCCACATTTTCTTTATCCATTCATATGTTGATGGACACTTAGGTTACTTCCAGATATTAGTTACTGTAAATAGTACTGCAATAAACATGGGAGTGCAGATATCTCTTCAGTATACTAATTTCCTTTTTTTTAAGTATATGCTTATCAGTGGGATTGCTGAATCATGTGATAGTTCTAATTTTAGTTTTTTGAGGAAACTCCAAAACTGTTTTCTATAGTGGTTGTACTAATTCCCACCAACAGTGTGCAAGGGTTCCCTTTTCTGCACATTCTTGCCAGCATTTGTAATTGCCTGTCTTGGATAAAAGCCATTTTAACTGGGGTATGATAATATCTCATTGTAGTTCAATTTGCATTTTTCTGATGACCATTGATATATTCTGGTTATTATATTCTGGTAATTAATCCTTTGTCCCTGGATACTTTGCAAATATTTTCTCCCATACTGTGGGTTATCTCTTCACTGTGTTGATTGTTTCCTTTCCTGTGCAAAATCTTTTTAATTTGATATGATCCCATTTGTCCATTTTTTTCTTTGCTTGCCTGTGCTTTTGGGGTACTAATCAAGAAATATTTGCCCAGCCCAATGTTCTGGAGAGTTTCTCAATGTTTTCTTTTAGTAGTTTCATAATTTGAGGTCTTAGATATAAGTCTTCAATCCATTTTGATTTGCTTTACATATATAGTGAGAGATAGGGTTCTAGTTTTATTTTTCTGCATATGGATATCCAGTTTTCCCAGCACGATTTACTGAAGAGACTATCCTTTTCTGAATATCTGTTCTTGGCACATTTGTTGAAAATGAGTTCACTGTAGATGTACAAATTTGTTTCTGGATTGTCTGGTCTGTTCCATTGGTCTATGTGTCTGTTTTTATGCCAGTATCATGCCATTTGGGTTACTGTAGCTCTATAGTATCATTTCAGTCAGGTAATGTGATTCCTCTAGTTTTGTTCTTTTTCTCTGGATAGCTTTGGCTATTTTGGGTCTTTTGTGATTCCATATGAATTTGAGGATTGTTTTTGCTATTTCTGTGAAGAATGTCATTGGTATTTTGATTGAGGTTTCATTGAATCTGTAGATTGCTTTGGGTAGTATGTGCATTCTAAGTAGGGAGAGTTTATCTCTGTCCGACATTTTATAAGGTAGCCTGGCAATGTGGCCATTGGCTGAGAGCCTCAGTTTCTCTTTTTGTATTTTTTTTTCCATGTAGTTTCTCTGTGTAGGCTACTTTGGGCTTCCTCAGAGCATGATGGCTAGGTTCTCAAGGCAAATGTACCAAGAATGAGACAGGCAAACAGAAGCTGTATTGCCTTAGCCTTGAAATTCATACAGTAGCACTTTCATAGTGTCCTACTCATCAAAGCAGTTCCATAGTCTCCCAAAGTTCAAAGTTGGAGAAAATAGACTCAATCTCTTGATGGGTATGTGACAAGGTTCTACAATAGCGTGGACTGAAAATGTTGCTGTGATGCTACTGGAAAAATACAATCTGTCACACTAGCATACTTGACTTGTTTCCGCAATCTCCCTTACTATTCACGTCTCATGCTTTTCCTCTGGATTTCCTTTTCTTCAAGAAGCATGTCAATTAGTGGTTATCAACAATGGTTACTAATGATAAAGCATTTTAAACGTTATGTCTTACACTTGAATAATAACTTAGCTTATTATAGAATTTACATTGGCAGTTATTTTTTTATCAACCTCAAAAAGATTCCATTGCTTTTAAACATCTACTATTGTTGATAGAAGTCTACTTTTATTTTAACTGTCATCCAGTCTTCATTTTATAGCTGATGTATAAAATATCAATTGAATTTTAAGATCTGGATTTAATTTTTCCTATACAGTGAATTTTAAGTCTAAGAAATCATGTATTTATTTAATTCTGGACACTTTATTTTTATTTTATTTTATTTTATTTTATTTTTGTTTTTTTAGTATTGCTACTCTCTCGTTTCTTCTCTTCTCTCCCCTTGGGACTCCTGTTGTATATTATAAAACCCTCGCAACTTATCCTATACATTTCTCAACTGTTCTAATACATTTTTAAAGAATTTTCTCTCTGTATTGTGTCCCAGATCAAATTCTTAGGACTGCTTTTAACTTACTAATTCTCTGTTTGATTGTTTTTGTTTAGTATTTGGGGAAGCAGGTATTATTCCTTTCATTATCACTTTAAGCATCCTCAATGCACTAATTTTAAACTAATTTTCAGATTGTTGTAGTGTTTTAGTCTTTAGGTAAACTTATCTCCCAATTGCTGATTTTGTTAGCATTTGTCTTTATCTTAAGTGTAGGATTTTTGTTTGAAGACTCATTGGTGGCAGTATTTTTTTTCCTTCTTTTGAAAAACCATATCGGGCTTTCTATTGGATACCCACGTCATCTGTGCTCAAAAATATTGAAAACATTACCTATCTAGCCTCGAGCTAGTAAACAGTTTTGTTTAACTTTTAGCATTGAGGTTCTCTTTCTCACTCTTGTCTCTCTATGCACTTAACTTTATAGATGCTAGACAACAGTAGCAGTTTTATTTCACCCTCATGTACATTTCAGGCCTACCTATTCCAGCTCTGACTTCAGGAAGTAGCCAGGCTCCAGGATCTATCTCCTGGACTTAACAATAGGCAATTTTAGTTCTCATCTCCCCATAGACATCAGAACCCTTAGTGCCCTCTGCTAGTGATTAGACTCATGGCCCTAAACATCCCCAGCTTAATGTCTCTCAACTTTAGCTCAGCTATTCTAATACTTCTGGTCCGTGAAAATGTCTCATATTTTAAAATCATAACTATGTTTTCAAAAATTTTTTTAAGTTTATCATTGTTACATGTTTACAATATTTGGAATAACAAAATTACGAATCTATAATTCTATCCTGACTGGAAACATGAGTTTACCTTTAATGCTCTATCTTCTTAATTCATTAAGCAGTCACCAGCGCTAACACAAGTAAATATGAAGGCAGAAAAGAAAAATTGATGAGGATCATGTAAGCAGTGTAAGCCCAATATCTCGGTTATTTTTATTCTATGCCTACTCTTTCATAATAGCTGAAGTAAAACAAGATTGTATAGCATTCTTTACATTAAGTATAGAATTATGTAATTCATGTGTCATATACTAAATTACCAAGAAGAGCCCAATAACATGATGAGAATTCATGTCTAACTAGTTCTCCCCCAGGGAAACATTCACATTGGTACTAAGTACTTTCTTGTATTACAAATGCTTTTAATCCTTATAATGTATTTAGGGATTTTCTATTTCTAAATTTTTTCTGTTACAAATTATATAAGCTGAGTAGGTAAAATGACAGAGACTCAGTCAATTCTTTAGGTATAGATAGGTTTACTTTTCTCAATGCAAGAGATACCGAATATTCAGATTTCTTCTCTATTTCTTCTGAACTCAAAGGTCTAAACCAAAAATAAAATTCTAAGCCCCTCAACGACTCAATGGACCCCTCTTCTCATCCAAGGGAATTCCAAAGATCAGGAAAAACCAGTTCAGGCCATGACATAAGATGGGGGTCGGACATGCCTCATTGTACTCTCTTCATTGTGGAGTTTAAACACAACTGACCAGCATTAAAATTAAAATAGAAAATCTTAGACTGATAGAACAGACTCTTTGTAGCAGTAAGATACCAATGCCAACCCGACTCTGAGTCCCCGTCTCAAAGGTTCCCAGCCCAATGCCTCTGGTATAACATCACATAACAGATAAAGAAGGAAATCAAAATATTTTACCCCAAAATATGTTTCTTTGCCCTATTTTGAAATGATCCTGCAAAGTTATCTTTTGTGTGGAAAATTTGCATCCATAAAGCATTTCTATTAATTGGATCTTTCCCCTTCCAGGCCCTCCCAATCCTGAAGAGATTAACTAGAGTCTAGCACTTTTTAAAGGTCTAAATAGAAAACATTTGCCATTTATTGTCTCTTTGGGTGGCCACCTATGAGGCTTCCTATACGTAATAAGAACCTTGGTCTCCATAAACCTTTATCTTAACCCAGACACTCCTTTCTATTAATTCCAGATCCTTAGGTAATAACTTAACTCTTTCAACCAATTGCCAATGAGAAACTCATTGAATCCACCTATGACTTGCAAGCCCCCATCCCCTTCTGCTTCGAGTTGTCCCACCCTTCCAGATCAAAACAATATATACTTCACATGTATTGATTAATGTCTTATGTTCCCCTAAAATGTATAAAATCAAGCTGTAATCCAATCACCTTGGGCACATGTTCTCAACATCTCTTGAGACTGTGCCTCGGGCATGGTCACTCATATTTGGCTCAGAATAAACCTCTGTAAATATTTCACAGTTTGACTATTTTCATTGACAATGGAAAGCTATTATACACATTTTTTGCTTGGTAGGAAAATAAAGTTTTATTTTTTTCTGTTTTTTTAAGCAACATATAAATATAATTTTAAGAATCAAACAGTAAAATAGATTATAGATTGGAAACTAAACCTCTCTCCCACCCTAGACAGCTAGGTCTTCTCCTTATAGGCCATATTTCCATACCTTGCTTTTCCACTTTAATATATTTAGAGGGTTTGCTATATCAACATATATAAATCAACCCTCTTCTTTTTAATAGCTGTAGAGTATTCTGTTTCACAAGTGTACTGTAATTTATTTCATCTGTCTCTTATTTATAAGACTTTAAGATTCTTATAAATTAGGTATGAGACTTTCTATTTCTAGACTTTTGCTACTACAAACCATAATGCAATGAATATCCTTGTAGATACAATTTTGCTCACATATGCACATTAATTGAGAAGTGCTGAGCCAAACTGCCCTTTGTTGAGGTTGTATTGAAATAAATCTTTTAAAACAAATGCATCATTTTCCTAAACTGGAAACACTGGAAATTTAGCGCTATTGCCTAAATCTACAAATAATTCTATATTCACTTTCTTCAAGTTTGTAACAACCATATTTGTGCATGTGGGACTCAGGCCTGCATATGGATTTTTAGGTAATATTTAAAAGATTTTAAAAAGTTAATTTTATTAAGTATTTTCTGAACAACTTATTTTATTGAAAAAAAATCTTGGTCAAATATACACAATTTGATAGTACTTTTTGGGAAATGATTAGAATTGGGATTAACCTTCTGAATATATTTGCCCCATAGTTTTGATGGTTGGCCAATCTCTGGCCTCCTTATCCATTCTTATGTTTATATATATTAGAACTTCCAATAGTTTCTTCAGACTACTGGAATTACTGGACAAAAAATGTTTCTCCCTTTTGAGGAGGCTCAGAATGGCTGTATTGCACACAGTGCTCTTTTGAGGACCCATTCCTGGAAGAAACCAGGCCATCCTGGTCTCAGTATTTGCATGGAAGATGAGCACTGACTTCAAGGCTGAGTGAGGTGAACCAGTGCCCTGAGAAGACGCCTCAATCAGCACCTCTGTGACAGCACTTCCCCAACCTGGTCCTCACTCAGGAAGCCTGAATTCAGGACTCTCAAGAAGAGGGTCAGCAGGAGTGGCAAACTCTCTGGCAACAAAGAGGGTGAACAAGTCGCTGAGCATTGGAGGAGTAACCAATATAGGTCTTCTGCTGAGGAGAGTTCAGGTCATGGGGCTGGTGCTATGGCATCTTATGAACTCTTATGATCTCTGGTCCTTGTGGCTTGGCTGGGCAGCTCATAGGGTGGTCTCCTATTCTCCCATAATATGCTCAATAGGTAAATTAACTTAAGCATAACTATGTTCCTGCAACCTGAAAGGAACTGGCTCAGTACCCTGAAAACAGGAAAACATTTAGTCATTCAACAGACAGCAATTAAGTGCCTGACCCATAAGTGAATAATTCATGTGTGATATACTAACTGCCCCAAGGAGAGTCCAATGACATGATGAGAGTCCACATCTAACTAGATCTCCTTCACAGAAATATTCACTTTGGTACTTGCAAATGTTTTAATGCTTATAATATATTTACAAATTTTCTATTTCTAAGTTCTTCCTGTTACAAATTATACAAAACAAGTAGGTAAAATGGCAGACAATGTCCCTAATCTCATGGAACTTACAATCTTATGAAAATGGGAATAATTTTTTTTTAATTAAGAAAAATTCTAAATAGTGCTAAGTGCTTATAGATAATTAGAAGGTGATAATGAAACAGCAACTGGGTGACTCTCTGAGATTAGGGAATCAGGTAAATCTCTATGAAGAGGTGACACCTAAACTGAGACCCAAATGACAAGAGGGATCCATTTGAGTATTAAGGGAAGTATATTCTAGAAAAAGAGACTGGATATCAGAAAAGCCCTAAGGTAGGAATGTTTACGTTGAAGTAACAGACAGTTGAGTAAAGAGGAAGTTCTTATGACAGAGATTGAAAAACAGACTGGGACTGATTCTGTAGGGCTTTGCATATACCAGTAGGGATATTCTACTTGGTGAGAAGCTATGTGACATTTATAAGCAGAGGCTGATGTGGTATGATTTATGTTTTCACAAGCTCATTCCTCACTCAAAAGTGCATGGAGACCTGGGGAGACAATCACGGGGAGAGCAGGTAGACCAGTTATGAAGCTACCACAATAGTCCAGGTGCAAAATGATGGTGTCTTAGGTGAAGGTGGCTGCAGTGTGGGAAGAGAAACATTTGGGATCTAGGATATGCTTTGTTGGGAGACTCCTTAGGACTTATTGCTGAATTGACTGATGGGAGATGAGTTGTAAATTTTCTGAAAGGATCAAGGGAAAATACACACTAAAGTCTAATTTTTCCTGGACGCTTTAAACCAAAGAATGTCACTTTCTTTTTTATTGAATCACTACGTCCCATTGAGAAACAGGTGTAAACACACTGAACCCATTGTTAAGCAGTATTCTCCTAGACCTGGCTTTCTGAAGCAACAAGGAAAGATTAGAATATGTACAATGCATTTTAGATTAGAAAGCACTTTATCTTATATGCCAGGTATCTGAATATATCTATCCCATGTGCCTTGTATCTCATTGAGTCTCAAATGGTAGATGTGAGAGCGGTAAGGGCAGAGAGTTGGTTCCTATAAGTCTAGGAGAAATATAGGGGCATTTCCATAGCTAAGACAACATGAGTTCTTGTAATAGCCTCTATTTCACCATTGTGTGCCTTACTGGCTTGTCTGTGCCCTCTCATCCTGTGGCCTGTGAGAACTACCTGAAGACAAAGCTCAGGTGCATTTTATTCACCATCAGTATATGTATGCGGTGTTGCTAAATGAGTGAGTGACTGAGTGAATGAGTGAGTGAGTAAATGAATCCTGAGTAGCTAGCTAGTCCTTGGTCAATTCCTTCCTTTGAACAACACAAGTTCTCTAACTTCATCTCTTCTTCTTTGTTTTGAGATTGGCCATTTGCCCCAAATGACTTTTCAGCTATTGGCTCTAGATCTCAGTTTCTGCATGTTCATTCCCAGTCTGAGCCTCCCCTTAATTACTGCACTTTTTCCTGCTTCCATCCTGGTAGATGTCCATATAGGATAGACATGCACATAGGATGTTTGTGAAAAATCCGACATTAAGATAGGAAACATTTGTTCTCAGAAAGTTTTCAGGTTAGACACTCTAAATTCTATTGTTATTAACACATTGGGATGAGGGATGCACCACACTACTTGTGATGCTGTGCAAGACTCTACAAAGTCTCCTTTCAGCTTCAGAGTTGATCAGAAGCCATTAGTACTGTCTATTTGGGGACCCAGATATCATATTTAAACATGCTTCCTGCAGAGCAATTCAGAAAAGAGTATAATGTATCAGTTGAGTACTAAACACTATTTCTATAATGAAAAAGTACAGAGAGTTCCGTTTATGTTTATCCTTTTATTAAAAATTGCTACAACCTGGTCAAAAAGTTCTCTCTGTGTGGCAGGATATCTGCCAAAGAATGAGTCTGTTGAAAGCGCCACACCAAATTCAGCATTAAGGGCCAACCCTGACCACTGCTGAGTCGTGTGAAGAGGCTGACAGTGGCGTGGCCACCACCCAGGATGGAGAGAAAGGCACCGTGAGTTGTTAATGGAAAAATCCAACTTCCTTTTCTTCCAAAGATGATGACTGAAACCAAAGTAGAGCTTTCCCTGTGAGTTTTAAAATATAACTTTCGTTTTTTTCAGAATGGACATATTTACCAGGCTTTAGTATCTTTTTGTGTTTTTATATTCTTTTCTGTATAATAAAAGTCTTTTTAAAAGCTCATGTTTGCTTAGCAATAATTACTTGTTTTTTGTTTTGTTTTGTTTTATGTGAGGGGTTTAGCAGTCACCATATACTGTGCTGCACCTTCCTGGTGGTCTGGGTCTGTGTCTTAGGACCCAGGAGGCCAGGCATATGAACTGAAACTTAGTTAGTACTCAGTAAGTTATAGTAGAATGTCTTAGAGTGATGGCACAACATCATCTCCAATAGAGCCCTGTGACCTACAGTCAAAAAGGACAATGAGGAGCAGGATTTGATTACAACTAAATTTCCCTTTTGAAGCCAAGGCCTTGTATTTGCACAACTCTTGGTTGATTCTAAAGTTCTTCAATTCCAAAGCAGTCATCATTTCCTAACATGTTGCATAGTAGAAATTCATCATTGCCTGTCATTCTAATAATTATCATAAACTTTTCTGCGCTAAATAGCTGGAGTAAGGAAAAGGCCTGGTTTTTCACCACTGGACCATGATCCTCTTTAAATTGTATTTTTTATTTAAAAATATTGACTTCAAAAAGCTGCTCTGATACTTAATATAGCTTTACAATGATAACATTTAAACATATTGCCTGGCTTTGTGAATTCAATTAAGGACTCCTGAGTGCACTTCTGCCTTTGTTAAAAACAAGCAAAAATACACCTGACAAGTCTTTTTTTTCTCTAAGATTCTATTTACCTATTATTGAGACCACAGAAAACCAAGAGCTAGATAGGCTCCCCTGGACACCATGATTACTTAGTTACTCGGTGCAGAGTTACTCTATGTAATTTGGTTGATTTTTCATTTGGTTTTCTTTTGTAAATGACTTTACCACTCTTAAACAATTCCTTTCAAGCCATTTTTCTTCCTTTTAAAAACATGAGTCCAGTGATTCACCCTGCGTAAGATACAGGTTGCAGATGCCCTTCATTTATCATAAAATACAATATATTTCTTTTATCTGGGGGGTGAAGTGCCCTTAAAAACTTTGTAAGCTTTTTTATTTTCCTTAAGAGTGAGACACTTCACGATGTGAAGATACTTGCAAACACAGATCTCAACAGGAAAGAATCACTCATTAACCCGTGAAACAGATAATTGGTACTGAGAAATGCGGCTGCTGTTACTAGAACAGAGATGCCTGTAAATGTAGAAGCAGCTTTGGAACTGGGTAATGGTAGAGGCTACAAGTATTTGGAGAATCAGGCAAGAAAAAGTCTGTATTGCAGTGAAACATTAAGGGTATTTCTGGTGAGGGTTTGGATGAAAAGGAGAATTATAAGGAAATTTGAATTTTCTTAGAGATTACTTAAGTGGTTGTGACCAGAATGTTCATAAAAATATGGGCAGTTAAAGGCCATTCTGATGAAGCCTCAGACAGAAATAAGAAACGAGGTATTGGAAACTGGAGTAAAAGCCATCCTCGTTATTAAGTATCAAAAATCTTGGTAAAATTGTGTGTATGTTTGAAGGCTTTATAGAATGTAGAAAGAACTTAAGAGCAATGACAGAATATCTGGTAGAAAAAATACCTAAGCAGCAAACCATTCAGGCCACTGCATGGCTACTTCTAAACACATACAGTGAAATGTGAGAGGAAAAGAATGATTTAAAGATGGAATGTATAATTAAAAGAGAAGCAGAATGGAAAGATTTGGAAAATTCACAGCCTGGCCATGTAAAGAGTGAAAATACATCTTTAGGAGAGCAAATCAAGAGTGTAGCCAAGCAACTATTTGGTAAGGAGATCACCATAGATACAGGGGAGCCAGGTGCTATTAACCAAGTCAATGAGAGAAGGATGCTGAAGGCACTTCAGAGTTCTTCGAGGCTGCCCTCCTATCACAGGCCCAGAGCTCTAGGAGGGAAGAATGGTTTTAGGGGACAGGCCCAGGGCACTCTTCATGAGCTCTCTCCTCAGAGATTACTCAGTTGTCTGCTCCTCCCTGTATTCCAGTGCAGTTCTCCCTGACTGTCCTAGCCAGGGCTTAAGCAGGCCCAAGTATAGTATAGGCCACTTCGGAGCATGCAAGCAGTAATCCATCCTTGATAGCATCCATATGGTGTTCAGTCTGTAGGTCTGCAGAATGCAAGAGGTTTGGGGGCATGGCTACCTCCACCTAGATTTCAACGGATGTCATGAATAATCTGGGGGCCCCAGGCAGAAACCTGCTGCAAGAGTGGAGTCACCACAAAGAATCCCCACTACTGTGATGCCTAGTGGAGCTTTACGATTGGGACGGCCACTGAGACCCAAGAACTGTAGAGCTGTCAATGTGCAATGTGAGCCTAGGAGAGCTGCAAGCATGAGACTCCAATGCCTGAGAGCCGAGTGGGCTAAGCTCAGCAAAGTCACGGGGGTGGGGTTATGTGAGGCCCTGGGGGCTTAATTCCCACCCCAATATATTCAGGAAGTGGGACATGGAGTCAAAGGACATTATTCTCCAGCTTTAACACTTAATATTGTTTTCCCTGTTGGGCTTTGAACTTACTTGAGACCAGTTACGCCTTTCTTCTTGCCTATCTCTTCCTTTTGGAATGGAAATATCTATCCTACGCCTGTCCTATCACTGTATTTTGAAAGTAGATAACTTGTTTTGATTTCACGGCTCACAGCTGGAGAATATTTGCCTCTAGATGAATCAAGGCTCTAGAACCATGAGCCAAATAAATTTTTTTCTTTATAAATCACCCAGTCTGTGGCATTCTGTTATAGCAGCAGAAAATAGACAGAGACAGTCATTCATAATCCATTTCACTTCCCTAAGTCTTGGGGGGGGTTATTCAATGTCAAATTCTTATTTACCCATAATGACATCAGTGTCTTTGAAAAATTACACTGGAGGATAAGTTACCAACTCTTCCAAATGATTTGTTAGAGATCATTGATCAGCAGTTAGGGTTGCATACTGGACAGGTATCAGCCTGCTCACTTTATCACTTTTTCATGCCATCCTCCTCAGGTCAACCCCCTTCAGGCTTTCCGGCTCACTGAAAACAAAAATGTGTTCGAGGCGTTTCACCAGAGAATCACTTATTCCCAGCATCCTAGTAGATCACCCACTTTAGCCAATCCCTTTAAGCTTCTCTTTTTCTTTTTTCTTTTCCTCTTTGGAATGAGTGCCTACTTATGTAATTGTTATTGGATGTATGTAGATTTCCTGAAAGTGTTTCATGTTTTGAATGAAGAAGAACATTCATGGGGATAATATGTTTTAAAAACCAGGGAAACCTGAAAGATCTGGGAGAAGCCACTTAAACTGGATCCCAATTTGAGAAACTTGAAAATAAGAAAAGAGGGTTACTTTCCTATAGCATGTGGAGGATTGAATTTTCTCAAGGAGAGGATTTTTATGCAATTTCCTTGTGGAAAATGATAGGAGATGTAGATGCTTCTAAGATGCCTTCTGCTTTCCACTTTGGTCTAATTTTTTCCTTTAAGCCTGTACATGCAGTCTTAAGATTATTTTTATGATGAAATTAATAGCTATTTAAACATTTTGAGTTGATTCTTTTCAGATACTATTTATTCTAATTTAGTCCACTTACAGTGGTAAGTCATTATTTCATTGTTTTTTTTAGTTTTAGTTTTGTGTTTCAATGGAGATGTTTTTTAATGAAGAAATTTTAAATGAAAAACTTTAGTCTCTTTTCAAAAGAACAGTATAAATGATTACTCTCTTTGCTAGGATGCATATGGTGGTATGAGTTTGAATTTTAGATTCTTTATCGATGTCAAAGTTTGCGAACATTTTTTTCTATCTGGGCACCACGATGGTATGGCACTCCATCTGTGATTTACTCTACCCAAAGAGGAATGAAGTGTAGTTAACAAGAATCAAACTAATGGAAAACAGGATTTTGGTGTTGCTGGCACATGTAGAAAAAGGTGGAGTCTAAGAAAATATTTCTCCAGCCAAGACAGTATTGAAGAAACTCATTATTTTCCATCTGCTTGTTCCTTGTTCCCAGTGTGAAGTGAAAGCAAAGTTTTAAAATCTTTTCTCCTCTGCAAGAAAATATATTTCAGAAAATCCCTATCTCAAAAATGAAGCAATTAAGAACTGTCTGGCTGTGAGGATCTGGCCTCAGCTTGACTTAAAGCAACAACTTCAGTTATGTATCAAGATGTGCTTGAGAATGAACCTGCTCTTCTCAGCCAAAGTGCTGAGTGACTCAATGTTTGTAATAAATAAATAAATAAACAACAAACAGGTTGTCATGAAATATCCTTTGTAATTATAAACACAGGAAACTTTCTGAGATGCAAGTGGGTGTTAAATGGTTCAGCAAAGCTAAGCTGGAGCAGTTGGTGTGCTTTGAAATGAGGCAACGTTGGAAAAATGAAATCTACCTAAGATCACTATGTGTTTCAAAGGTTTGACTTTTTAAAAAATTTCTTCAGTTTTCTATTTTGAAAAATACAAAGAGGTTTGAATTTGTTTTTATATAAGCAGCATGTATAGGCTACCATCTAATATTTGGCAACTTTAAAATTTTTTGAGCAAAAACAGCTGTTTAGGAGTTTAACCTTTACTTAAGAAAAGATACATGAAAGTTATTATGTGTATGTTCCTGCATGGTAAGTAGGAAATTTCTCATTGTTAGTTCAATTTACTTAATTAGGTATTTACTCATTGGCTATTATGTGCCTAGTGTCAGGCTACGTAATATTTTAAAAATTAGCATTATATATGTTGCCGTATCTACATTTTCTGGGGAGTAAAATTTTGAAAATCACTTGATGTGGAAACCCCTTAAAAAGAACTAGATTGCAGCATGTATTCAAATTCAGAATTGATTTTGATCAAGCACTAAAATGTGATACAGACCAAACAATAGGAATTTTCAGGAATGAGAATGGCTGTGCTGTCAAAAAAGATAAGCAATATGGATGATTTATTAACATTTATGGCCTCTTAAATTTATTGAATTTTGGAAGGCAAAGATTGTTAAAGCAGAGATAGTTCACATCAGAGAAGAGCTACCAGTGAATTCACAAATTATACTCGGATTATTCTGTTTGAAAGAATATATATGTGATGCATTTGTCATTAGTAAAGTTAATTAATCAGTTAATGTCTTGAATTAGTAGTAGATTAATCCTTTCTTGATATGCATGATGTATTAGCCTATTTTCACACTGCTAATAAAGGCATACCCGAGACTGGGCAATTTACTAAAGAAAGGTTTAATTGGACTTACAGTTCTACATGGCTGGGGAGGACTCTCAATCATAGCGGAAGGCAAGGAGGAGCAAATCACATCTTATGTGGATGGCAGCAAGGAAAGAGAGAGGAGCTTGTGCAGGGAAACACTCCTTTTTAAAACTATCAGATCTCATGAGGCTGATTCACTATCACGAGAACAGCATGGGAAAGACTTGCCCCATGATTCAATTACTTCTCACTGGGTCCCTCCCACAACATGTGAAAATTCAAGATGAGATCTGGGTCAGGATACAGCCAAACCATACCACATGTTATCCTAGTTGTTGCCATAGTCAGTAAGCAACTGTTCTCACTCAGGGCTGTTAGCATATAAAAGGTGATATTAGATAGTATTTTTCTACACTTGCTCTCTCTATACTTCTGGCAGAATTACCTTTGTGGGGTCCAGTGTAAAATGAATATAGGGTCATCTTGTTCAAAAATTATTATGAATTTGAAGAGCACTAAACCAAGTATGAGGTTCTTCTAAGGAAGAAACCTTTTGTAACTGCATAAATCTCACAAGTCCCATGAATCTAGTTCTGTCAATGAGGATAGTCAAATTAGTATTAATGAATGGTGTTTATTTAAGGCAATCTTTAAATCCAGGCACAATCTACTAATGTGCTTATCATAGATGAGTAACCAGTTAATGATCACTAATCATGATAGATATAGACATTTGTATATATATACATTTGTAGAATATTTATTTAGCATTGTATTTGCACAGACACATATATGATTGAAATACGTAAAGCAGACTTCTGAAAATTTCTAGTATGGTAGCCTTTGCCAGATTAACTAGAAAAAGATCACTTGTCACAATCCACAAATCCTATTATAGAATCATCCAACAAATATTCTCTGAGTGGCTAGTCCATACCA
The DNA here is from genome assembly GCF_000951045.1 of Mandrillus leucophaeus. Taxonomy (NCBI): domain Eukaryota; kingdom Metazoa; phylum Chordata; class Mammalia; order Primates; family Cercopithecidae; genus Mandrillus; species Mandrillus leucophaeus. The sequence goes on along the minus strand of NW_012102932.1, from coordinate 3,399,787 downwards.
GATATTATTCATGGTGTAAAGATATAGCAGAGAACAAAATAAACAGAGTACTTGCTCCTAGAGAGTCTTCATACTACTGAATTTCTGAAATTTTGACCGATTTGCCCAGGCTTTAGTTTGTGTTTTTGTTTTTTTCCCTGAAACCCCTGGCTTCCTCGCTTTATTAAGAACAGAAGAAAGACTTAGCTATTCTTGTCACTGTTTAGAACTGAGTAGAACCAGAACTCTTCAGAAAAGAATGTGCTAAAAGTTTGTCCTTGAGACGTTTCCAAGCCAAGACAGTCCTAGGAGCACTTCCCATTGAGACTGAAAGGCTCATCCACTTACAGTGATTCATGGGAAAAGAGGACAGCACCCTCATCTTTGGTCCAAGAACACAATCCTGAGTGACACAGGATTGCCCTGAAAGTCAACAGCATCCATCTTACAAAAATCAACAACACTTGCTTTTCAACCTTCCAAAGAATTTACTGGTCTGGTTTGGCCTTTTGGTGCCACATTCCATTCCAGAACCCCAGCTAAAATGTTCTCAAGGGCTGACCAGAGATTCCTCCTCCTTTCTCTGGGCTGGTACAACTTGACCGCTGCTTGACATCAAGGTCAACTGGAGACTGGGAACAGTTATGTAACTGCGTTGTAAATTGAATTAGAGCTGTACATGAGCCCAGACCAAGTAACCAGTGCAGCTCCAGGCAAGAGCAGCAACATGTCCCCCAGAGACAGCACTGTAGGAACAGCTTACTGGGGAATGGAAAAAGGGTATCACAGGGTAAAAAAGAAACCATCTCTCTTGAGTCCCTCTAAAGTCTGGGCAGTTGGCTGCCCCATCTCATGTGGAGTAAGAGGGGGGCATTAAGTGCAGAGAGAGCTGGCGTCAGTATGGCAGCAACCACTGAGGAAAAATCAGCACACAGAGTGTACACAAAGAGAATGAGAAAAAAATATTTGTAACATCAGAACAGATACCACCCATATGAGAGAAATAAGAAGGCTCACACATGGAGAGGAAAAAGGCCTCTGGCAGTAGTCTGTGGACTGTAGAATGAGCAAGAGAGGCAAGACCATCCTCCTACCAGTGACTGGTCATTCTGGAGAGGATACATGTGCACAGATCTGGAAAGCCAGGGCTGAAAAGCCTTTTGACACCTTTGGTGACCTAGGACATAGTCCCCCAATGTAAGACATCATGCTAGATAGAGGGGAACATAGTACGTTTTCTTCAAAGGCAAATGAATATAACTTGAGATAACTTTTGAAAAGAAAAAAGGTACTGGGACCATGGCATGACCTTGATCTGTGCTATCGTGACCGCCTGCAGAAGCAGATGAGGAGAGGCAGAACAATGTAAAGCTGAAAACTTGGAGTCACCAAACCATAGATAGCTTCATCTCTTACCAAGTGCTTAATGTGTGGCTAGGTTCTTAAATCCTCTACAAGTTCCAGCTTCCTCATTTGTAAAAAAGGAGCAAATTAAGATTGGGTGAGTTAATAGATGTAAAAGTACTTAGTACAGTACTTTACAAATAGTAAGTGCCCAATAAATGTTAACTGTTATTATTATGTATTCTGCCCTTCACGACGTTAGACCCTGGGATACAGTGGTGACAGGCAAGGCTGCTGCTCTTGTGGCTCTTACATGAAACAAGGGAACAGGGAAATAAAATCAATGCAGACTATGAAAAGTGCTAAAGAATAAATAAATAGAGTAATATAATAGAAAGAAAATGCCTCTCTGAGGAGGTGACAGTTAAGCTGAGACTTGAGCAATCATCAGGGGACAGGGTTCCCAGAAGAGAAAAAAATAAGTGCAAAGACCCTGTAACAAAAAGAGATTTTACTGTGTCCAAAAATGAAAACGAACCCTAAAGTGGTTTGAGAATAGTAACATGGGCTTTGGTTAGGCTGGAGCTAGGGCTCACCTAGTAGAGTACAGAAAGGCAACACCCCATCACCTGCACATCTATTTTCATCCATTACTTTACATTGCCTCTGAAGAACATGCTGAATTAAAGCCTGTTAACCCTTGGGATACAGTCATCAAATGTACCAGATATGTTGAGACAACCCCAACAGAGGGGATAAATCTTTAAAAAGTAAATTGATGCATTTCAGCATTTCTTACAATTGCCAAAATATGGAAGCGACCTAAGTGTCCATTAGGAGATGTATGGATAAAGAAAATGTGGTGTAGACACAGTGGAATACTGTACAACCTTAAAAGGAAGGAAATTCTGTAATTTGTAACAATAGGGATGGAACTGGAAGACAGTGTGCTAAATAAAGTAAGCCAGGCACAGAAAGACAAATATTGCATGATCTCATAAGTAGACTCTAAAAAAGTCAAATTCATAGAAGCAGAGAGCAGAAAAGTGGTCACCAGATGCTACAAAGTTGGAGGAAAGGGAGGGAAAAGGAAAGGTGTTGATCAAAGAGAACAGTTTCAGTTAAACTGGAGAAGTGATCTATTGCAACTGTATGGTGACCATAGTTAATAATATGTTGTACATTTCAAAATTACTAAAAGAATAGATTTTTAACATTTCTTACCACAAAAAAAATGGTAAGTTGGTGAAGTGATGATAAAGTGTTAACTGGTCTGATGGAATCTTTCCACAATGGATACATAGATAAAACCATTGCATTGTACTCCATAAAGAGACACAACCATTATTTGTCAATTAAAAATAAATTTAGAAAAATGACTGCACTAAAAAAAAATAAATAAATCTAAACCAGAAGCAAGCCTGAGAATTGTAGGTGAGTAAAGGGTCTAAATTAAATGTGGTGGAGGATATCATAGACATCCTGACTTTGGCATCCTATCATTGTGTTTGCTCACCTAGAAAAAAAAGTAAGTATATCTATTGAAGTATATCATGGCATTAAATACTATGGCACATTGGGATCAGGCATCCTTGCTGGGGTTCCTTCTTCAATACCTAGCTAAGCTTAAAACTGGAGTGTCCCCTACTCACTTTATAAGGGCAGTGGCAAGATCTCCTGTCCTGAGGCACAGCTATCATGCTCCAGTTCCATCATATTGGGCACCATTAATTTGCAACTGTGTAAAAGCAGGCTGTCACAATGAAAATATAGCTTTAAGAATAAAGTTTTAACTTCAGAGATTCCAATATATTGAAATAGCTGGCCAGCATTGGCAAGAAATGGAAATCACTGGCCTAGGCACATATGTGTGTATGCCCATAGATTCCTGGAAATAGTGAAAGAGGGATCTGTAAGACTGGTCTTCTCACTGTTAAACAGGTGGGAGTCTAGATCTAATAGACACGTTTGTGTATTAATGTTAAAGGGCAATGGGACAATTTAAAATATATCTGTATATTCATACTTGAACTAAGAATCATTAGATGAATAAAAACTATAGGCCATCTAATATCCCTTTGAAGTCAAAGTGATTTTCTAATCCCAGTTTCAGTTTTTCTTATTGGACTTCCTAGAAAGTGATAATGAAAGAAGAAAGACTGGTATTTTTAAAGTAGACCACAAGCACGGGAGCTGAACTCTCAACGTTCTGAGTTATACAGAGATGACCAGAATCGGTTGTTTTAGACCATTTTCACACTGCTGATAAAGACATACCCGAGACTGGGAAGAAAAAGAAGTTTAATTGGACTTACAGTTCCACATGGTTGGGGAGGCCTCAGAATCACGCGGGAGGCAAAAGGTACTTCTTACATGGTGGCAGCAAGAGAAAATGAGAAGGATGCAAAAGCAGAAACCCGATAAACCCATGAGATATCATGACACTTATTCACTATCACAAGAAAAACACGGGAAAGACCGGCCCCATGATTCAATTACCTCCCCCTCCGTCCCTCCCACAACATGTGGGAATTCTGGGAGATACAATTCAAGTTGAGATTTGGGTGGGGACACAGCCAAACCATATCGTTGGTATTTACTTTACTTCTCATAGAAACTCTTCCAACCCTCCACCCACTCCTATACTTGTTTTCTGGGCACCAAATCTGAAAGCAATTTAACCTATGAGACGGATATTTCTATTGCCCTTGTTTTTAAAGTTGCTTCTCTAGGCATCATTTACCACTTACCCTTGGCCCCCAGACCTCAGTGAGTATGCTTCCCTCATAAACAAGCATACACATAGATGGTTATTAGGTTAGATTATTAAATTTTTGAGAGCTGAAGTCGCTTAATTCAAGTGTCAAGTTATGTTTGCGGAATGGATGTATTTATTTCACATTCTATATTATATTTACAAATCCCTTTCATTATCTTTTTTTTTTTTACCTTCTCAAATACCGCATAAGACAAGAAGACAAGCAAGTGTTATTATCCTTGTTTAATAGATGAATAAAATTTGCCTCAGAGAGGCTAAGGAACATACTAAAAATCTCACTAGTAGGAAATGGCAGAGCCGGAATTGAATCCAAATTTTTGGTTGCAAAATTCTCTGTTTTTTTCCATGGGGTTCAGACGCTTGTCACCTACTCAATGAAAATGACCACCACAATTCACCTAGAAGTAGCCTGGGCTGCTCATCACAAACACCATTCAAAGATATTTGCATTTTGTTCTTGACCCCTCACCTTCTTGCTCCTTTCCAAAACAACATCACACTGGCCGCTAGACAAAACATAACAAAGATAGCTCAGAGCTAAAAATAAGGAGATTTAGGTTTTTCTACAGTGTCTTCATATGCCAGAACTCATCCAGCACAGGATGTGTCATTACTCCCAGAGGAGCTTACAGTCTAATCTTCTCATTGTGTAGGGACCGGATAAAGCAACTCCTTCTTTGGCTGCCTGAAACACTGACCAGGTCAGTGATAGGCTCTCCAGAAATAGACTGCAGTCCAAGTGAGCCACACCAATCTGAGTGTGTTTTCTCATCTGTGAATTCATCTGGTCCTAAATTGAACTGAATCAATGAATGTATAACCATGTCTTACATTTCTTTACTGTTCCCATGTGATGGATAATTTTTTTATGTTACATTGACTGGACTAGAGATTTCCCAGGTATTTGGATAAAGATTTTTCTGGGTGTGTCTATGAGGGTGTTTGAGAGCTAGGAAACAGGTTTTCTCCTGCCTTCAGACTTGAACTCAGACTGAAACCATTGGCTCTTCTGTTTTGCAGGCCTTCAGACTCAGACTGGAACTGCACCATTGGCTCTCCTGGGTGGGTCTCCAGCTAGCTGACCACAGATCTTGAGACTTCTCAGCCTTCATAATCATGGAAGCCAATTCCTTATAATAATACATATATTTTCCTAGTCTGTGGACTTTTCCCAGCTCCAGACCGACAACCTTCTATCAGTTCCAGGATGCTCCATCAATGCCCTGTCTAGACCCTACAGATTTTGACCCTGAAGTAAAGTAGGAAAGGCTATGGAGACATGTTAAATGTTGCACTACCATCTGAAGCCTTTTCTTCTTTAAATTTCTCAACAGAAGTTGAATGCACACACGGAGCTTAATTGGACATCAACTTTTCTCCTCTTCTGTGGGATCCTGTCAGTGCTTTAAGCAATGAGAAGGCAGGTCATTTCCAAGTTTGTGTGGTAAATCTGGGGGGAAGTGGGAGAAAAGAAAGAAAGCCTGAGCCTTATAGGGTGTGATTTCATTCTAGACATGCTTATGTTGCTTTTTATAAGATTATCCATTTGACTAGATTTCTTTCCTGCTGACAAAAGAGGCAATTTCTACATATAAAATAAATCTGATTAAAACCCTTTCTCTGTTCCTGTCAAGGTAATAGAGGCAGACCCCAGGAACAGAGTATATTTGGATTCTGAGCGTGTGTAAATGATTGTTTATGTGATATCTGGTACCAAGACCCACAGAAGGCTCCTGTACTGCCCTGTAAAAATAACGGGAATGGAAAGCTTTTCCTTAGGCATAAAAAGTTCATTTTATTTCCTATTCTCTTTCACAGTGGTAACTATCACTTTGTAATTTTCCTGGTATTTTGTTGGCAGCCAAAAATGACACAAGTAATATTCCTTGCTTACAATATGCAGTTCCGATTCATTTTGCTTAGCTCCAGTTGCCTCCTATAATAAAGGTGGCAGTGCTAGACCTTAAGCAGAGGTCTAAACTAAAGCAATTTTTTAAGCCAGTTTTTAATCAGAAAGGCAGAACAAGTTCAAATCCTTTCCATTCCTTTATCCTAGTAGAGTCTTTAGAACACACCAAATAGCAAGAAATGAATACAGCTTTAGTAATTATCATTGATAACTCTTCTCAGCCTCCAACTGAGTGAACAGCCTCTTTCAGGCCAGTCAAGAACCATTCTGTGTAATCCTATCTGCATGTTATCTTGACAGTGGGAGATCACGAGTCATAGACACAGGCCAAGGTGTTGGGCCTGAGCTAACCAAGTGCGTTGCGAATGGAGGCAGTCTCCCAGGATCTGGGACAGGTGTGAGGAGCCACCAGGAGGCAGGGACCATCAAGGGGATGGTTTAGTCAAAGCATTACTTCAGAAATCCAGGCAGACACAGAGGTCTGGGTATTTACAGACACCACTTGTCAAGAGAAGTGGCAGCCTTGAAACCAGAAGGCACAAACGCTGAAAACTAAGGTGGTTCAGGCTGCTAACAGTCTTATTAGGCAGTCACACATCAGAGGATTCATGGTAGACAACAGAGCACCACAAAGGCCCCATGAGCGGGGCATGGCTTCTATGCTAGAATCCACTTCTATGCAGACAAAGGATTAGCATGTGCTTCCTCTCTTAAACAAAGAAATCCATGTGTGGCTTGCCCAGGGCCTTCAGATGCAAACAAGCAACTTAGATGACCAAAAAGGGATATGACACTGGGTGGGGATATACATTCCTGAAAATGTAAAACATTAATTTGTGCCTTCTTTACTTAAAGCAGTTAGTGAGTAACTAAGTTATGGAGAAGCTTAGACACGAAAATGCTCTGGCTTGCTTTGAATGTGGCCATTTTCACAGGTGAGAAAGCTGGGACCCAGAAAAATGCACTGATTTACCCAAGGAAGCAGAGCCAGGAACAGAACACAAGGCTTCTAATCTACTGATCATTGCACTGTGTGACACTATGTAAGACGCAGAACCAGCTAAATTCATCTTGTCAACTCGGAATCCTTTAGTATCTGTGTCCAGAGGAGGATTTGCCTACACTCCAAGGGCTTTGGGTTTGTCTGGGAAGGGCTTATTTTTCACTTGCTTTCTTAGGTAGGAAATCAGGGTGGGAGATCTCAGTGATCATCAATACCTTCACTTCTGTGGATTTGGACTTCTTTTAATGCACTAATGAGCCCAGCATGAAGCCTGGCCACAGAGATCCTGAGAACTGTTCAAGAGAGTTTGAGCTTCAGATGTCATGGGTGCTCCCTGTTCTAGAGATAATGGTGTAAAGTGACACAGACACAGCATGTGCTGGCTGGAGGACAGATAAAAATAACAAATAAAGAGTCTTAATTGAGTACAGTGATTCAATTTTGCAAGACAGGCAGCAGCTAAAGAGATCTATTGGCACTTTATAGGTAATGTCGAGTGATAAAATAATAGTGATGATGATGCAGAGAAGGAAGAGTGGCAAAAATTGCATTCTCTGTGTCTTGCACAGTACTTACCCCATAATTAATATAAATTATGCATCTTAGCCCACAGTACTTAGATGCATAATTAATACTATGGAATTGGATAAACTGAATTGATGACCATGACCCATGATCCATAATCATGACCCATGACCATGTCAGGGATGGTGCAAGATTAGTGTGAATTCTGTTTCAGTAGGTGAGGACTAGCACACACTGGAGATAAACTGTGGTTTGGCACTCTTCCATTTTTACCTTGCTCATTTTTTAAGGCAGGCAGTTTGTACCTCATTGATTTTCACTGCTCATCAAGTCCTATTAGCCTATTCATTAGTGATGGCTTCATTCCCTTCCCACAGTCTGTCTCCTGAATGATACTTCCTTGTGTTAAGGCTGTACTTAGCACTAGCCATGATTGTTGGGTATCAACAGAATGTGGCATGACCAGCAGGGTCTGCTGGCTGGCAAGTAGCACCCTTCTCCATCACATTGGTACCCACAGAAAGAAGGTGGCAATTTCCATTACAAGGAACATCAGGTTGTCAACTGATATTATAGTTCCAGTCTTTCTCTCTCTTTCTGTCTGCCACCCACACACCTTCACACTCACTTGTCTAAATATAAATATGAACACATTATCATAACCCCAAGCCTGTTCTTGCAGCTAAATTTATTTTGTCACTGGAACCACAGTTCGCTTATCAGCCAAACTAGAGGCCCACAGTCATCTCTCTTTGTTTTGCTGTTCTCCACATCTGATCAGGCACCAAGCTCCAACGGTGCTTCCTTAGACACTACTCTTGAGTCCTCCCCTTCTCTGTTTTTGCACTCCTATTGCTCTAGTATAGTTACAATATTATACTATCATCTTTCACCTGGACTTAAAGACTCCATATAGTTCCGTCTTTCTAATTCCTCTTCCCCAGTGCAAAGTGAGGATGCAGAATACCTGTGGAAAGGCTAAGGGAAGACAGACTCCAGGCATGAGAGAGAGAGGAATACCAGCAAATATGTATGGAGAACATTTATTGAACACTTACCACGTGTCAGCACACTGATTTACTAATATTTACATTTATTTTACTTAATTCTCACAAAAACCTGAACATACGTACCATAATTATCTCCATTTTATGGATAAGAGACCTGAGGCTAAGAAATTTTAAGTGACGTATAAGATCATATATAAGGAAGTGGCAGAGCCGGACTCAAACCAGGGGTCCAGTTTGTCTAACTCTTAGGTCCATGTCATTGTCAGCACCACATTGTACCTTTCTAGTTGCTCGAGACCAGAGGTTATCATCTAACGGGTTTGTTAAAACACGGATTACTGGACACAACCCCCCAGAGTCTCTGATTCAAGTCTGGGATGAGGCCTGAGGACCTGAGAAGTTGCATGTTTAACAAAGTCCCAGGAGATGTTGATGCTGCTGAACCAGTGACCACACACGAAAGCCTTTGCTCCAGTCTTTGGCATTTAGTTTTGGCACTTTCTCCTCAGGCACGGCACAAGTGGTTCAAACCTCGGACTTAGGTATCAGACCAGTTTGAGTCCTGGATCTGCTACTCAATAGCTCTGTGTCTGTGGGCCACTTTCTTTAACCTCACGAAGCCTCAGCTACGCCTTCTACAAAATGGGGATAGAACCTACCTTGCCAAGATGTTTGAGGACTGGGAATCATGAATATAAAACTCAGAGCTCTGTGACTTGCACAGATTTGAACTTAATAAATGTTAGCTGTTTAGGAATTTACAAGTATATGAATTTTATTTTTTTATTTCATTTAACTTTTATTTCTGTTCATTTATCTCTGCGTTTTTTGTTTCTCTCACTGCCTCAGATGCTTTGCATTTGATATTCCTTATATTTGGAATTTTGTTCTCCAGACCTTTGCATAGCTCACTTCTTCTCACCACTCAGGTTTCAACTGAAATGTACCAGTTGAGGAAGTCTTTGAGCCTTGATGAGGGCACCCATCTCCTATCCACTACCCACAGCACTTTCTCATTGTGTGTTCAGTGGGTGGATTTTTACATTGTGATCCAATTTCTGGAGTAGTAATAGACCTTTTCGGGTTTTCTACTTATTCTACAATCAATTTTATGTTTTGGTTTTATAGAAAATTGTCTATTTTATCTGTTTTCAAATTTACTGTCACAAATTCATTCGGTGACATTAACTTCTTTTTATTCTCTACTGTATCAGTGTTGTACCCCTTTCACTTTCTAATATTCTTTGCACCTTCTTTCCATTTTTGTTGATCATTCTTGCCAAGGTTTGTCTATTTAATTAGGCCTCAAAATAACCCGCTTTCTGGTATGCTTGAATCTCCTTATTATATCCTTGTTTTTACTTATTTCTATAGTTTATTTCCTTTCTTTCTTCTTTCTGTTTTCTTCCCCCTGACTTATTAAGTTGTATACTTAGGTGTTTAATTATTGATGTTTTCCCATTTATTCTATGAACATTTAAAACTGTCAATGTTTTTTAAATCTCAGTCATGGTGGCATGTTTCTTATGTGACTTTCAATACGTTTGACCTACTTGAGCAACTAAAACCTGTCAGAATTCAGAAGGCCCTCAGTTCAGACTCAGCAGAGGATTTTCTTTGGCTTTGGCCAGGTGCCCAGGCACTGCCAGACTGGGACTACTGTTAATTTCTTGGTTTAGGGTTTCCCAGCTCATGCAGGTGGTATAAATTTAAACCTCAAACCCACACAAGGGCAGGGCTGTGGTGATGAATTCTCAAGAGAGACCATTATTTTTTCCTTTCTCCTGGATTTAAAACAACGAGTTCTCTCGTCATCTCCTTAAAGGCAGTTTCACGGAGATGGTAGCACTTCAGGGCCCTGAATTTATGGGACTTGCCCCTTCTCACGCTTTTCCTTGCACAGGCTCCATCTTTGCCTCCTCTCCTGGGTGTTGCCATTACAATTCCGTATTGGTAGATGGTCTCAGGGAGATTCAGTGCAAAGTATTATTCTAAATAATTGTTTAGTTTTTATCTTTGGATTTTTAGAATCGTCCTTACTTTCTTGCTAGTTTGACTGTGCATTCAAAAAAAAACCTCTATTCTCTCTGAATTGTGTATTGGGATAGTACAAGAGAGCTTATTTTGAGACTAGTCTGCCATCTTACCAGAAATTGAAGTGACTCTTGTGACTCTTTAGCACATCACTGTCCTTTATCTCCTCTATAGCGCTCACTAACGCCTGAATTTATTTTACTTATTTATGAGTTCATTTTCTGTTCCTCTGTTGCCAAATTAAAAGTAAATAAACTGATGACAGGGTCTCCATTCTGTACACTGGCATAGCCTCAATATCTAGAAAAGTTGGCATGAAGTAAGACTCAATCAAAATTTGTTGGTTGACCGATTGACAAATAAATCACGAAGTATACATATGTGGACTATATGCTATGTGAACTTCAAAAATAACTATTTATAAATGATCTCTGACACAATAAGGTAGAAAGTCAGGTTATTTAATAGCATGTATAACATAACCTCTATTATAAAACACATGTATGCATATGTGTGTTTATGTTTGTATTTAAAACTATCTGGATGAATATACACAGAATATTAACTGTTTATCTCTGGTTAGTGAGATTTTTCATAATTTTTCTTTCATTCTACTTCATACTGAACACATATTAGTATTTTTTTAAAAAATCAGAGGAGGGAAAAAACATCTTATAAAGATCTGGGATATTTGCTACCTTAATTTCAAGGTGAATATTACAGATAAAGTTTCATTTTGTCTTTCTTCCTAAGGACTCAGTCATAAGTTACATGTGTTTGTTTCTACTTTTCTTGGAAGTAAAAATAAGCCATTTTCAGGCTTCATCTCTACTATTATTCTGCTCAGTATAGGATTTTTTTTAGAAGCAACATTAATATATGTTAATTTATCACTACAGACACCAGGATTATGCAAGGATCAGCTAGAACCTCTATTCTAGATTTGATACCTTTAGCAACTTTAGTTTTGTTACTTTGATGTAAGGAAAGAAAGGACACCAAAATATGTCCCACACTGGCCTGGGGAGAGGAAAGGAGTGTTAGAGATCCTTATTCTCCTCTACCACTACAGTTTTTGTCAGCATAAATTTGGACTATGTTATATTTTTATGCTAGGTGTCACCTATTCTTGCTTAAGGAATAGTCAGCAAGTTTATTAATTAATCCTCTTCCTTCTCAGCTGCCTGCCATTTATATCAATGATAAAGTCAGGAGCTGAGGACACAAAGGTGAGTAACAATCAAACCCTGCCCTTGCATCCCACGGAGATGTCAAAGAACATAATAAGGATATCGTGTCATAAGTGTTATGTATGAAATACTTTTGAAATTCAGAAAAAGCTCTCGTTGGATGAAGAAGAAGCAATCATCTGCCTCCTGTTTTTTTTTCAGCCTTGTTCATTACACTTGCCTCTTTTGCTCTAGCAACACTATTTCTCAGTTTCCACAAACTACAGGCCAGGATTTTTGCTCATATTCATACTGCATCCTCTACCTGGAGTTTCCCTTGTTTCATTTTCCAGGCAAATTCCCACTTATCCTTCACAATTTGCATCAGGAAACTTTCTTTTTTTTCTTTTCTTTTCTTTCTTTCTCTCTCTTTCTTTCCTTTCTTCTTTTCTTCCTCTCCTTCCCCTTCGCCTTTCCCTTTCCCTTCCCCTTCCCCTTCCCTTCCCTTCCCTTCTCCTTCCTTCCCCCCTTCCTTCCTTCCTTCCTTCCTTCCTTCCTTCCTTCCTTCCT